>NC_068286.1:22506166-22750068 GCF_025860055.1 Xyrauchen texanus | reverse complement strand
GGTTCATTTATTTCAAGCAGGATGGCAAGGAGACTTGATAAGTATCACTATGGTAACTGCCTAGCAACCACATGGGGTTACCCTAGCAACCGAGTAACAAATCACATATCTCTGCACCAGAAAATCAGAGAGACTTCTGGGTTGATTTATTTCAATCAGGATGGCAAGGAGACTTGATAAGTATCACTATGGTAACTGCCTAGCAACCACATGGGGTTACCTTAGCAACCGAGTAACAAATCACATATCTCTGCATCAGAAAAACGTAGAGACTTCCGGATTGACTTATTTCAATCAGGATGGCAAAGAGACTTCATTAGTATCACTATGGTAACTGCCTAGCAACCAGATGTGGTTACCCTAGCAACCAAGTAACAAATCACATATCTCTGCACCAGATAATCGTAGAGACTTCTGGGTTGATTTATTTCAATCAGGATGTCAAGGAGACTTGATAAATATCACTATGGTAACTGCCTAGCAACCACATTGGGTTACCCTAGCAACCGAGTAACAAATCACATATCTCTGGACCAGAAAATCGTAGAGACTTCTGGGTTGGTTTATTTCAATCAGGATGTCAAGAAGACTTGATAAGTATCACTATGGTGACTGCCTAACAACCAGATGGGGTTACCCTAGCAACCGAGTAACAAATCACATATCTCTGCACCAGAAAATCAGAGAGATTTCTGGGTTGATTTATTTCAATCAGGATGGCAAGGACACTTGATAAGTATCACTATGGTAACTGCCTAGCAACCAGATGGGGTTACCCTAGCAACCGAGTAACAAATCACATATCTCTGCACCAGATAATCGTAGAGACTTCTGGGTTGATTTATTTCAATCAGGATGTCAAGGAGACTTGACAAGTATCACTATGGTAACTGCCTAGCAACCACATTGGGTTACCCTAGCAACCGAGTAACAAATCACATATCTCTGGACCAGAAAATCGTAGAGACTTCTGGGTTGGTTTATTTCAATCAGGATGTCAAGAAGACTTGATAAGTATCACTATGGTGACTGCCTAACAACCAGATGGGGTTAGCCTAGCAACCGAGTAACAAATCACATATCTCTGCACCAGAAAATCAGAGAGACTTCTGGGTTGATTTATTTCAATCAGGATGGCAAGGAGACTTGATAAGTATCACTATGGTAACTGCCTAGCAACCACATGGGGTTACCTTAGCAACCGAGTAACAAATCACATATCTCTGCATCAGAAAAACGTAGAGACTTCCGGATTGACTTATTTCAATCAGGATGGCAAGGACACTTCATTAGTATCACTAAGGTAACTGCCTAGCAACCAGATGGGGTTACCCTAGCAACCGAGTAACAAATCAAATATCTCTGCACCAGAAAATCATAGAGACTTCTGGGTTGATTTATTTCAATCAGGATGTCAATGAGACTTGATATGTATCCCTATGGTAATGGTCTAGCAACCATATTGGGTTACCCTAGCAACCGAGTAACAATTCACATATCTCTGGACCAGAAAATCGTAGAGACTTCTGGGTTGGTTCATTTCAATCAGGATGTCAAGAACACTTGATAAGTATCACTATGGTGACTGCCTAACAACCAGATGGGGTTACCCTAGCAACCGAGTAACAAATCACATATCTCTGCAACAGAAAATCGTAGAGACTTCTGGGTTGATTTATTTCAATCAGGATGGCAAGAAGACTTGATAAGTATCACTATGGTAACTGCCTAGCAACCATATGGGGTTACCCTAGCAACCGAGTAACAAATCACATATCTCTGCAACTGAACAACATAAAGACTTCTGGCTTTGTTCTTGGGACTCAGGGTAGCAAGGATCAATCCATCCATCAATCAATCCATCCATCTATCTATCTATCTATCTGAGGGTCAATATCTATCTATCTATCTATCTGAGGGTCAATGTCTATCTATCTATCGATCTATCTATCTATCTATCTGAGGGTAAATATCTATCTATCTCTCTATCTGAGTGTCTGTCTATCTATCTATCTATCTATCTATCTATCTATCTATCTATCTATCTATCTATCTATCTATCTATCTATCTATCTATCTAGCAACTAAGTTAAACTTTAAACTACTTTAAACAAATTTAAACTAAACTAATTTAAACTATAAACTACTTTAAACTAATTTAAACTACAAACTAATTTATACTTCAAACTAATTTAAACTACAAACTAATTTAAACTATAAACTACTTTAAACTTTAAACTAATTTAAACTAATTTAAACTTCAAACTACTTTAAACTTCTTCAAACTTTCTGGTCCAAACTTTCACAAGCCAACTTAAAGTTTGTCTCGACGAACTTTTTTTTCTAGTTATTATTATTCTTCTTACTCAGAAATTTCTATACGCTACTCCTCCTAGAGCTTTAACTCCACATACTCCAAACTCGGCACAGACCTTCAGACTAATCCCGAATAGTGTGCTATATCTTTTCTAACTGATCGGACTTACGGTTTTCCTAAAAATGACGATCAAACTCGGAAAAAACTCCCATTGACTTAACATTGCGGAATGTTCAGAAATTCAAATTCCAACTGACATTTTCACACACACACAGATAAAAAGGGCCTGTCAGCCCTGCATCTCTCCCTCTCTCTCTCCCTCAGAGGATTTCTTTTATCAAGCAGCCAAAAAGTAATGACCTAGAATCTTCATAGCCACATGCTAAAAACGTGCTAGCATCATGCTAACACATGCTAGCATCGCCTAGCGAAGTGCTAAAACATGCTAAAAACGTGTTAGCATCATGCTAACACATGCTAGAATCGCCTAGCGAAGTGCTAAAACATGCTAAAAACGTGCTAGCATCATGCTAACACATGCTAGCATCACCTAGCGAAGTGCTAAAAAATGCTAAGAACGTGCTAGCATCATGCTAACACATTCTAGCATCGCCTAGCGAAGTGCTAAAACATGCTAAAAACGTGCTAGCATCATGCTAACACATGCTAGCATCGCCTAGCGAAGTGCTAAAAAATGCTAAAAACGTGCTAGCATCATGCTAACACATGCTAGCATCGCCTAGCGAAGTGCTAAAACATGCTAAAAACGTGCTAGCATCATGCTAAAAACGCCTAGCAAAGTGCTAAAACATGCTAAAAACGTGCTAGCATCATGCTAACACATGCTAGCGTCGCCTAGCGAAGTGCTAAAACATGCTAAAAACGTGCTAGCATCATGCTAACACATGCTAGCATCGCCTAGCGAAGTGCTAAAAAATGCTAAAAACGTGTTAGCATCATGCTAACACATGCTAGCATCGCCTAGCGAAGTGCTAAAACATGCTAAAAACGTGCTAGCATCATGCTAACACATGCTAGCATCACCTAGCGAAGTGCTAAAAAATGCTAAGAACGTGCTAGCATCATGCTAACACATTCTAGCATCGCCTAGCGAAGTGCTAAAACATGCTAAAAACGTGCTAGCATCATGCTAACACATGCTAGCATCGCCTAGCGAAGTGCTAAAAAATGCTAAAAACATGCTAGCATCATGCTAACACATGCTAGCATCGCCTAGCGAAGTGCTAAAAAATGCTAAAAACATGCTAGCATCATGCTAACACATGCTAGCATCGCCTAGCGAAGTGCTAAAACATGCTAAAATCGTGCTAGCATCATGCTAACACATGCTAGCATCGCCTAGCGTTGTGCTAAAACATTCTAAAAACGTGGTAGCATCATGCTAACACATGTTAGCATCACCTAGCGAAGTGCTAAAACATGCCAAAAACGTGCTAGCATCATTCTAACACATGCTATTATCACCTAGCGAAGTACTAAAAAATGCTAAAAACGTGCTAGCATCTATCTGTCTGTCTATCTATCTATCTATCTGACTGTCAATATCTATCTATCTATCTATCTGAGGGTAAATATCTATCTATCTATCTCTCTATCTAACTATCTATCTGAGTGTCTATCTATCTATCTATCTATCTAGCAACTAAGTTAAACTTTAAACTACTTTAAACTACAAACTACTTTAAACTTTAAACTAATTTAAACTACAAACTAATTTAAACTTTAAACTCGTTTAAACTATAAACTACTTTAAACTTCAAACTACTTTAAACTATAAACGACTTTAAACTAATTTAAACTAATTTAAACTAATTTAAACTTCAAACTACTTTAAACTTCTTCAAACTTTCTGGTCCAAACTTTCACAAGCCAACTTAAAGTTTGTCTCGACGAACTTTTTCTAGTTATTATTATTATTCTGAGACTTAAATTACCAAGACTAACTCCTCCTAGAGCTTTTAAGCTACATGCACCAAACTCGGCACAGACCTTCAGACTAATCCCGAATAGTGTGCTATATCTTTTCTAACTGATCGGACTTACGGTTTTCCCACAGCGGATAATCAAAAACTGGAAAAATCCCATTGACTTAACATTGCGGAATGTTCAGAAATTTAAATCCAAACTGACATTTTCAAACACACAGACAAAAAGGGCCTGTCAGCCCTGCATCTCTCCCTCTCTCTCTCCCTCAGAGGATTTATTTTATCAAGCAGCCAAAAAGTAATGACCTAAAATCTTCCTAGCCACACGATAAAACGTGCTAAAAACGTGCTAGCATCTATCTGAGGGTCAATATCTATCTATCTATCTATCTATCTATCTATCTATCTATCTATCTATCTATCTGAGGATAAATATCTATCTATCTATATCTATCTCTCTATATATCTAAGGGTAAATATCTATCTATCTATCTATCTATCTATCTATCTATCTATCTATCTATCTATCTATCTATCTATCTATCTATCTATCTATCTATCTAGCAACTAAGTTAAACTTTTTTCATTTGGGAATCAGACTACACTGGTCACACTGTATGTTTCACACTGAAGATTCAAAAGAACCGGCTCATTAGAGTAATTTGTTTGGGAATCAGACTACACTGGTCACACTGTATGTTTCACACTGTGGATTCAAAAGAACTGGCTCATTAGAGTCATTAATTTGGGAATCAGACTACACTGGTCACGCTGTATGTTTCACACTGTAGATTCAAAAGAACCGGCTCATTAGAGTCATTAATGTTGTAATCAGACTACACTGGTCACACTGTATGTTTCACACTGTAGATTCAAAAGAACTGGCTCATTAGAGTCATTAATTTAGGAATCAGACTACACTGGTCACACTGTATGTTTCACACTGTAGATTCAAAAGAACTGGCTCATTAGAGTCATTAATGTTGTAATCAGACTACACTGGTCACACTGTATGTTTCACACTGTAGATTCAAAAGAACTGGCTCATAAGAGTCATTAATTTGGGAATCAGTCTACACTGGTCACACTGTATGTTTCACACTGTAGATTCAAATGAACCGGCTCATAAGAGTCATTAATTTGGGAATCAGTCTACACTGGTCACACTGTATGTTTCACACTGTAGATTCAAAAGAACCGGCTCATAAGAGTCATTTGTTTTGGAATCAGACTACACTGGTAGTGTACCCTACACACACAGACAAAAAGGGCCTGTCAGTCCTGCATCTCTCCCTCTCTCTCTCCCTCAGAGGATTTATTTTATCAAGCAGCCAAAAAGTAATGACCTAAAATCTTCATAGCCACACCCTAAAACATGCTAAAAACGTGCTAGCTTCATGATAACACATGCTAGCATCGCCTAGCGAAGTGCTAAAACATGCTAAAAAAGTGCTAGCATCATGCTAACACATGCTAGCATCGCCTAGCGAAGTGCTAAAACATGCTAAAAATGTGCTAGCATCATGATAACAGATGCTAGCATCGCCTAGCGAAGTGTTAAAACATGCTAAAAACGCGCTAGCATCATGCTAACACATGCTAGCATCGCCTAGCAAAGTGCTAAAACATGCTAAAAACGTGTCTATCTATCCATCTATCTATCTATCTATCTAGCAACTAAGTTAAATTTGAAACTACTTTAAACTACAAACTAATTTAAACTTCAAACTACTTTAAACTATAAACTACTTTAAACTAATTTAAACTTCAAACTACTTTAAACTATAAACTACTTTAAACTATAAGCTACTTTAAACTAATTTAAACTAATATAAACTTCAAACTACTTTTAACTAATTTAAACTACAAACTAATTTAAACTTTAAACTAATTTAAACTATAAACTACTTTAAACTATAAACTACTTTAAACTTCTAACTACTTTAAACTATAAGCTACTTTAAAATAGAAACTACTTGAAACTAATTTAAATTAATTTAAACTTCAAAATACTTTAAACTTCTTCAAACTTTCTGCTCCAAACTTTCACAAGCCAACTTAAAGTTTGTACTCAAACTTTTTAATCTAGTTATTATTCTTCCGCTTCTTAGCGGTGAAATTTCAGTATTTAACTCCTCCTAGAGCTTTTAAGCTACAGGCACCAAACTCGGCACAGACCTTCAGACTAATCCCGAATAGTGTGCTATATCTTTTCTAACTGATCGGACTTACGGTTTTCCTAAAAATGACGATCAAACTCGGAAAAAACTCCCATTGACTTAACGTTGCGGAATGTTCAGAAATGTAAATACCAACTGACATTTTCACACACACAGACAAAAAGGGCCTGCATCTCTCCCTCTCTCTCTCCCTCAGAGGATTTATTTTATCAAGCAGCCAAAAAGTAATGACCTAAAATCTTCATAGCCACACGCTAAAACATGCTAAAAACGTGCTAGCATCATGCTAACACATGCTAGCATCGCCTAGCGAAGTGCTAAAACATGCTAAAAATGTGCTAGCATCATGCTAACACATGCTAGCATCGCCTAGCGAAGTGCTAAAACATGCTAAAAACGTGCTAGCATCATGGTAACACATGCTAGCATTGCCTAGCGAAGTGCTATAAAATGCTAAAAACGTGCTAGCATAATGCTAACACATGCTAGCATCGCCTAGCGAAGTGTTAAAACATGCTAAAAACGTGCTAGCATCATGCTAATACATGCTAGCATCGCCTAGCGAAGTGTTAAAACATGCTAAAAATGTGCTATCATCATGCTAACACATGCTAGCATCGCCTAGCGAAGTGCTAAAAAATACTAAAAATGTGTTAGCATCATGCTAACACATGCTAGCTTCACCTAGCGAAGTGCTAAAAATGCTAAAAATGTGCTAGCATCATGCTAACACATGCTAGCATCGCCTAGCGAAGGGCTAAAAGATGCTAAAAATGTGCTAACATCATGTTAACACATGCTAGCATAGCCTAGCGAAGTGCTAAAACATGCTAAAAACGTGCTAGCATCATGCTAACACATGCTAGCATCGCCTAGCGAAGTGCTAAAAGATGCTAAAAACGTGCTAACATCATGCTAACACATGCTAGCATAGCCTAGCGAAGTGCTAAAACATGCTAAAAACGTGCTAGCATCATCCTAACACATGCTAGCATCACCTAGCGGAGTGTTAAAACATGCTAAAAACGTGCTAGCATCATGCTAACACATGCTAGCTTCACCTAGCAAAGTGCTAAAACATGCTAAAAACGTGTCTATCTATCTATCTATCTATCTAGCAACTAAGTTAAACTTTAAACTACTTTAAACTACAAACTACTTTAAACTTCTTCAAACTTTCTGGTCCAAACTTTCACAAGCCAACTTAAAGTTTGTCTCGACAAACTTTTTTTTCTAGTTAATAATTATTATCTACAGGTGTAGGAAGTTGTAAATGATATATTCTTGAATTTTTGGGCAGTTTTTTCTGTGCCTGTTGAATATGACTGTTTTCATAAGACCCCTGAAAATAAGTTTAGATAGAAATATCTGATGGTTTTACACTCCATTCATGGTCACACAAAAACACACAGACTCAAATAATACATTTGAGTATGAGTGTGTGCAGCTGGAGTGTGGAGTTTATGATTTCTGGAATCTTCTGTGTCCTTGGGGCAGTGGAGGATTAGCCCCAGACTCAAACAGGATCATGAGTTAAGAGAGAGGGACCGTGACAAAGCTGGAAAATGGGAAGAGGGGAGCTCTGCTGTCCCTCATCTGTCCTTTCTATGACCTCACTCTCTCTCTCGGCAGTCAGAAGAAACCCCATTATTTCCCACAAACCTTGATAGGTGTTGGTAGATGTTGCCCTTTTGCACTGATCTGAGACCTGCTCCTCAGGTTTTCTTATAATGGATATGGATCTGTCTGGGATCAAGTTTAGGCTTGTTGGGAACTGATCCAAAACAGGTTTAAAGAAACATTGTGATGTGCTGTCAATGTCAGGCAAAACAGCACACACAGCAGAATGTATAGATGGAATCAATTAAATGTCTACTTTTAATATTCTATGCAGGAATTTATTTGATCACTAGAAAACTTGTCAAATCAGAGTTCACTGTAATTATTGTATTTTGTGTGTCACAAGTTTTCTGAAAGAGTGTGCAGAGAAATTATTTTATTGGAGAGAGTCAAGTGATGACTCCACCATCCTTATCAAACATTACACTATTAATATTTTCTTAAGTGAATGCCATGTCTAAATCATGACTATTGTATGTATCCAGCTGATCTACACCCTAAATGTGCTGTTAAACAGTTTTCAGCTAAACTTGGACTTTTTTGGTATCATTTTCAATGTTATGATTTTTACCACAACACTTTTATGTGACTCATTAGCCTTTTAGTGCTCTGACAGCTCAAACTCTCCTCAAAACCCTTCAAATCAAACACAGCTTTCCACAGTCTTGAACTTGCATACAGTTTTTGGAGGTTAAAACCAATGACATACTTCCTCTTGCTTTTTCCTTATCTCTCGTCATCATTTTTGACACCCACAGTGCCATGCTGCAGCTCCCTGTGGCCCTGTATCTAATATTTCTGAAGAACGCAAAAACCCTTTTAATACTCTCCTCACCTGCCTCCTTTAAAATCCGATATCAAAATCCATCCACACATTCCCCCCCTCGCGTTCTGGATCAATACTGTCAACAGGAGCCCAAGTGTGTGCCGAGACACTTTTATCGATGTGCTTTCCCAGCTTAAGATCCAGAAGAAATTACAGTAGCAGGGGGTTCTTGTGTTTGAAGCACCCCAGGACTGAGAGGGTTTCTCTGGGTCAGGGAGGAGCCACTCGGCCCCTGTAAGAGAGAGTGATTGAATCCCTTACAAAGGTCCTCAGCTCTGGGTGATGGTGATTAGCACTGCAGTCATGTCGAGGGCCGGCTCTTGTCATTTTCTCAGCAGTGGTTGCTAATGTCGCTTTGGTCTTTGATGGAGAAATGGTGTGGGGGCGAGAGCCAGCTACTAGGTAAAAAGTGATGTAAGACTAACAGTGGATTCAACTTTAGGCTCATTGCTCTGTACACTCATTCCTTTTTGTAACAATTGTGTAAACTTGAAAATAAACAGCAAAGGGATTCTGGAATATAGACCTTAATTGGGTTATAATTTTTTTCTTTTTGTGTTTTTACAGTGGAAAAAAATACTCTGGAAAAATTACGTTATTATTATACATGATCTAGAAATTTACAGAAATAGTTCATTAAAAATGAAAATTCTATCATTCACACCCTCTTGTCATTCCAAACTTGTATGATTTTCTTTCTTATGCAGAATAAACTTGCATTGAGTAGTGCCTCACTTATAAATCTTAAATAATTACTTAGAAAATAGCATAAAAGTAGCCCATATTACAATTAGGGCTGTCAATTGAATGCGTTAATTAATTGTGATTAATCATAGTAAATAATAATACTTTTAAAAATCATTGCAATTAATCATGCCATAGTGAGGAAACAAAGTACCACTTTCATGTTTTTGCAGTTTCCAGGCAGCAGCGGGCAGAAAGCGCAACTCCAGCTGTACAGTCACTGGCATATAAACCACACTTGCCAAAAGAAGACAGCACAAGATGAGGATGCGTTTTCGCATTCAAACACAGATTGATGGAACTTGGAATGCAGGGGTCTCGAGATGTGTTTTTGTAAGTTTCAACCAACATTTAACTTGACACAGCATCTTAAAAATGCTGCATTTAGAAAAGTTTATCAAAAGCCCTTATAATAAGTCTACCTCGGACCGATTTACGGATTAAATGTTAAAATAGATTGCTGTGGTCTATAGGTCAATGAAAGGCTTATGTACAGTGATTTGGAAGATAACAATTTATAGCCTTGAAAAGACACTTGTCTGCCACAATAATGTAATGTATCTGAATACATTATTGTGAATATGTGCATTATTATGTGATGTGGACTACTTTTAGGAGTCCTTTTTTAAGCTATAAAGTGAGTCCATATCAACTGCCATAGTATTGAAATGACAGACTATAACATTAATTAAAGGTTTCACTCTAGTCTTCTGCATATCACAAGAAAAAAATCATATGAGTTTGGAACAAATGTGGGTGAGTAAATAATGACATATACCATGAAGACAATAAAACCAATTCAGCATATGTCTGTACTGTCCCTGTCATGTATTACCCTGTCGTGTTTCACCTTGCTCCTTAGTTTTCACTTTTGTCCTTTATTTAACTCCATAGTCTCCTTGTTAGCGTTCGTGTTCACTGTCATTGTTCTCACCTGTGTCTTGTTTGTAATCATCCTGCCTTGTGTGTATATAACCCTGCCTGTTCCTCCATTACCTTGTCGTTTGTTAAATGTTGATGTTCGCTTCCATGCCCGAGTTCCTAGTTCCAGTGTTCCAGCGTTCCAGCGTTTTTGTGTTTTGCTTTCATTTTACTCATCGTGGTTGTTTTGTTTGCTCCTGTTGTGTCTGTTCATCAATAAACCTGCATTTGGATCCTCAACCTTTGTCTGCCTCCATCCTCATTCGTAACAGTCCCTCACCTATTTTTTTTTATCACCAACATTTTTAATGTGGCATCTACCCTGATTAAGGTCTACATAGGTAAGCAATCAGTGCAAAAACCATCTGACGTCTGACAAACAAAATTTAATCATGCAGATGAAATAAGTGAAACCAGACAGGAAATATATTATTATTGTGATAGGTGTGAAAGTAAATAAATCCTATTGCTTTTGGATATATCATAAATATAGTGTTCTTTATGTGAAGATGTGGGTGGAGATTAGAAGGTGATTTTTTTTTTTATATATATATATATATATATATATAAGAAAATATAATATATATATATTATATATATTATATTTTCTTCTTTTAGCATAAACTTTCTCTATATCCTACCTTGTAAAGCCCACATGCACAATATAGTTTCTGCTCTCAGGAACGGGTGCTGTGGAGGAGTTGGCTGACAATGTGTATGTTTTATTTTGTATTTTTATTTATTTATTTTTTTTAAGTTTTAGAAAAATCCTCTTAACCCTGTCTGATTTTCATTTGTTTCTATATTTTAGGATACTTACTGTTTCTTAGAGTCTGCAGAGGCCAGAAACTTTGAGTTTTAAATGTCTTTTGTTTGTACAAAGCTGCCTCGGTGTGTGCTTGTATGTGCATATATCAGTCTGTCTGTGAGCACTATTTCAGTGAACTGACAGCGCAGAGACTAAATAAGCAGATGAACAGCCAGAATAGAAAAAAAAACAAAACAAACTGAGACTGTTATTTTAGTGATGGCATAAGAACGTTTGACACTAAGCAATTTATGGATCTTCACTCCTCTAGTCTGGAACTAATATTCAGGATTCAGGAATTAATTTACTACATGATGTGCTTTCGAGTAAGACAATAACTCTTCCATTCTGGACAAGCAGTTTGATTAGTTTGGCATATAGTTTGATGAATATCAGACATTAAAGATAGTTGTCTTGTGTTACAGGAAAGCTTTAAGCTGTATAGTTTTATTATTGGTGTCTCTGTGAATCTTCTATATGTTCCATGTTTTGATTTACTTCCTTTGTTTTATTCATGTTATAATGCATGTTAATCCCTTTTTAGGTGTACAGAGCTGCATTTATTTCAGGTACAGCTGTAAGCATTTCAGTGATGTTTACATTAATGTGCTTCTCTCAGCTGATAAAACAGAGAAGCCACCAGCTTTGGGACTCTCAAAGCATTTATTCATCAAATGACCAGAGAAGAGCAGGGCTTACCACTCAAAGAGAAAGCAGAGGTAAGCTCCATAAATATAACACAGACACACACAAATATCCTTTTTTTAAACCATCCTAGCTTGCAGCTGAAATGTGAGCCTAAGGCAGGGCTTACTCTCCTTATTGTAAAATGTGGTTGTACTAAACAGTCTCTGAATGACTTCTGGGAATATTGGGCGGCTGCCGTTAGTCAGCCTTCTCATAAAACCTTGTTCCAGAATCTGCTGAAAAGAACTGAATTTCTTTGCTAGTCCAGGCTGAAATTCAGTAGTCCAGCACATAAGCCATGTTTCTCACCAGAAGGCGGAGGCACATGGATACAAAAACAAAGGGGAGTGCATACGGGACAGAGAGGTGCGGTGACCTTGGTGTTTGCACATGTTAAGTATCCTGTGCGTTGCGATTGTACACAGATGGTTCCACCTCTAAAAAAACTAAAATGTGCCCAAGATAAAAAATTACCAAAATGGCAATTGCGAGTGGGGTGGCCAATGGAGTTGCCAGACTTCGGTCCATGGTGGCCATGGCCACCTCCTAGCTCCACCATTGGACTGAAAACTGTATTCAGCTGTGTGAATGTGGCCTATGTATTCTCCATTTTTACTTTTTGTGCACCCACCTTTTTTGTTCTGTTTTTTTTTTTTTTTTTGTCCCCAAATGATTGATTGATTGCCGGTGTATACATTTAGATTTATTATCAAGCTTATTACAAATGGATAGCTTGGAAATTGGTGCTTTATATTATAATACCATGTGATTCATATTTTGCATGGATTAATCAAGCTTTAGTTATAGGCCTTTTTTTATTTCTTGTTTTACAGTGGATTGAGGTTTGAGGGTGTGAATAAGAAGGAAAACACAGTTACTCAAAGCACATTTTTACAAGCCAGTAGTGCCAGCATGTCAAAGTTTTTAAAAGATTTACATGAAGGGCATAATGATTAAACAAACAAGAAGCAGTTCTTCTCACATTCAGTCTGCAAGCAAGCAAAAAAGAACAAAGCAAAAATGTTGTACAGAACATTTTCAGAATCCAGGGCATTAAATACAGCAGGGCCGAATTCAAAATGAAGTTTCTAAACAAAGCTGTAAATAACATGTAATGGTGTATCCGAGTCTGTTCCAGTGAGACATCTGAGTGATCAGACCGTCTGGCCTTGATTTAGTGCCTGTTTTTAACACCCCAGAGATTCACAGGCCAATTTAGAAAGTCAGACAATAGATAATCAAGTCTAATTTACATTTAGTGCAGTATTTGTGTGTCATGAGAACTGCATATCACTCAAGCATATGTACAGTGGGTACGGAAAGTATTCAGACCCCCTTAAATTTTTCACTCTTTGTTATATTGCAGCCATTTGCTAAAATCATTTAAGTTCATTTTTTTTCCTCATTATTGTACACACAGCACCCCAAATTGACAGAAAAACACACAATTGTTGACATTTTTGCACATTTATTAAAAAAGAAAAACTGAAATATCACATGGTCCTAAGTATTCAGACCCTTTGTTCAGTATTTAGTAGAAGCACCCTATTGATCTAATACAGCCATGAGTCTTTTTGGGAAAGATGCAACAAGTTTTTCACATCTGGATTTGGGTATCCTCTGCCATTCCTCCTTGCAGATCCTCTCCAGTTCTGTCAGGTTGGATGGTAAACGTTGGTGGACAGCCATTTTCAGGCCTCTCCAGAGATGCTCAATTGGGTTTAAGTCAGGGCTCTGGCTGGGCCATTCAAGAACAGTCACGGAGTTGTTGTGAAGCCACTCCTTCGTTATATTAGCGGTGTGCTTAGGGTCATTGTCTTGTTGGAAGGTGAACCTTCGGCCCAGTCTGAGGTCCAGAGCACTCTGGAGAAGGTTTTCCTCCAGGATAACCCTGTACTTGGCCGCATTCATCTTTCCCTCGATTGCAACCAGTCGTCGGTTTTCTCCACACATACCGCTTAGAATTAAGGCCAAAAAGTTCTATCTTGGACTCATCAGACCAGAGAATCTTATTTATCACCATCTTGGAGTCCTTCAGGTGTTTTTAAGCAAACTCCATGCGGGCTTTCATGTGTCTTGCACTGAGGAGAGGCTTCCGTCGGGCCACTCTGCCATAAAGCCCCCACTGGTGGATGGCTGCAGTGATGGTTGACTTACTACAACTTTCTCCCATCTCCCGACTGCATCTCTGGAGCTCAGCCACAGTGATCTCTGGGTTCTTCTTTACCTCTCTCACCAAGGCTCTTCTCCCCCGATAGCTCAGTTTGGCCGGACGGCCAGCTCTAGGAAGGGTTCTGGTCGTCCCAAACGCCTTCCATTTAAGGATTATGGAGGCCACTGTGCTCTTATGAACCTTAAGGGCAGCAGCAATTTTTTTTGTAACCTTGGCCAGATCTGTGCCTTGCCACAATTCTGTCTCTGAGCTCTTCAGGCAGTTCCTTTGACCTCATGATTCTCATTTGCTCTGACATGCACTGTGAGCTGTAAGGTCTTAAATAGACAGGTGTGTGGCTTTCCTAATCAAGTCCAATCAGTATAATCAAACACAGCTGGACTCAATTGAAGGTGTAGAACCATCTCAAGGATGATCAGAAGAAATGGACAGCACCTGAGTTAAATATATGAGTGTCACAGCAAAGGGTCTGAATACTTCGGACCATGTGATATTTCAGTTTTTCTTTTTTAATAAATGTCAACAATTCTGTGTTTTTCTGATAATATGGGGTGCTGTGTGTACAATAATGAGGAAAAAAATGAACTTAAATGATTTTAGCAAATGGCTGCAATATAACAAAGAGTGAAAAATGTAAGGGGGTCTGAATACTTTCCGTACCCACTGTATATCGGTGTCATAAAAGGAAATTAAGTTGGTTTTGCATTCATAAAAAATAGTGTGAGGTAGTGAAATAGTGAGAAATGGAGAAAGTCAATAAATTCATAGCTGTACTGAATGATGTGCCCATATGTTAAGAGAGATTTCACTGGACCTCTGCATTAGTACTTACTGATTTATGTTTGTTCAGTGTTAAATAATTTACTGATATCAATGCATACAACATCAAAAACACAAATACATTCAGAATATATGGCAGCATTGGACCAACAACATAATATTCAGCTAAGTTTTGCCATAGTTGACTTCAAGATACAAACCAATTAATTCAAGGTCGAACCTGATTCAATGTCTGAAACAAATCCAAAAAAGTTACCTACACAGGGGAAAACCCACCAAAGTATCAAACTTAATTAGTTCTCAAACCCCCTCAACTCGTTAGATGAAAGAAGGTAATTGAACCTGTCTAGGAAAGAAAGAGAACAAAACGGTGGACGCCTACACACCTGTGATCGACTCCCAGGGAGATACAAAGCTCTGATCAAGTTAAAACTTGATCCATCCCTTCCTTTCCCTCTTTTTCCATCTCTCCCTCCACCCCAAACTCTAAAGCTTTATCCTTAGTTCTAAATGGTGATGACAGCTCAAAACAGAAGTGAAAGAATTCATATTTTCAAGACAAACTGAGGACAAATTTAGCACAGTTGCCTCTTTTGTTGTTTCCGAGCTGTAGTGTTGCACAACAGCACTGTTTATTCTGCGTATTGTTTATAACTCTCAGCAAGATAAAAGCTGGAACTTTTCATCAAGCTCAGCATCTTGCATAATGCTTTGCTGTGGGATGATAAACCGCTGTAGGGTGTTTCTAGAAATCGTGGATGTTGTGTTTCTGGAATATTTGAGTGGGGAGTGGAGAAATCAGGGGCTCTATACAGTCACTTTAGGGCAGTTCAACTTGTCATAACAACTCACATCTTCATGCTCTTTGTTTCTGTAACTGTTTCTACCTCTCTTTCCCTCTCCATGCCTCTGTCTCTTGCTTCATGTCAGCCGTTAATTGTGTTTTGATGTTCTTACAGACTTGTGATGGTGCTTCGACCCTTTCAAGCCCAAACACAGCAGAGAGCTGTCCATTCTCTCTCACACACACACAAACAAACACGCACACACGCATACATACAAATGCACACACACAAGTACACATGCACATACACACACACATGTTTGTTTTGCTATACTTGTGAGGACATCTCATAGACTTTCATAGATTTTATAGCAGGCTAAATATATATTCTATCCCCTATCCCTAACCCTACCCCTACCCCTAAACCCAACCCTCATAGAAACCTGTGCACTTCATTAGCTTTAAAGATAAACATAAATTGAGCAGGACTGGACAGGTAATCTGGCATACCGTGCAATTTCCTGGTGGGCCGACGCACTTGTGCGGACTGGCCATCGGAAGCACCGAGTAGGCCCCGCTCAACAACATTTGGGCCAGTTGCTATGTAAAATCCTGGGCCGATTTCTCTTCCCAGTCCAGCCCTGCTTGTGAGGACATTTTTGAAAATTTGGCACTAACAAACCTGTACACACGGACACACACACACACACACACAAACACACACACAGTTGTCTCTTTAAATGTGCATCAAACCTGCGGTCTCACTGTCTCCTCACAGGCACGCAGAAGTATGTATGCTATTTTGCATACATCCATATGCAATGTGCACACACAGACACAGAAAAGCATACACACATATGCTCTCAGTATGTGCTACTCTCTATTGTAGGATTGCCCGTTGTCATTTGTCGAACTGATCCCTGACACTTCATCCATCTCTACACTCTTCCTTCCTCAACCCCTTATTTTATAGACTCACATACCACCCCATAGACTCTCGCACAAACTCATGAATCGATACACAGTCAGCTAGTGCTGATGTACACACTTCACATGCAAAGATTGCATATAACATCATGGCATATGACATGTCTTTACGGATTCCCCAGCTTCTCTGCCCCTGACACCACCTTACACTGCTGTGGAAGTAAATATTTGCACGCAATCATGAATTGGTGAAGGTTGCCTGCAACCCACAAGCCCTTGCTGCATTAAATATTAAACGCCCTAGATACAAGTAGGTAGGCAGAGCGAGGGAGAAGAGTAGGTGGAAGGATGGAGATGTAAACGCCTTGTTTAGAGGGAATGCATGAAAAAAGGCAGACAGGGCTAAAGTGTTATATACAAAATAAAGTATATCCAGCAATGGAGGAAATTGTGGAGAAACAGGCTAAGTGAAGTGAGAAGTTTCTCCCATCAGGTTTAGTGTTTTAAACCATATGATGAAAAAAGGCATTGTTTGACATTTTCCCACCTAAATTCAGACCCAATGTGCCAAATTCCGGAGAAGTGCTACAATAATTTGAATGTTCACGTCTGGCAAATTGCCTGTGCTTTGCCTTTGATACATCTCTTTTGATTTCCGGATAGCAAGATCCTAAATTTGCAAAGAAGTTAGTGAAAGAACGCTGTTGTGGTCTTAGTACTGTTGTGGTTAACGTTTTGTTTAAGAGTATATTGATGTTATCACAAATTTTTTTCCCCAAAAATGGATGCACTGTGCCTTTCATGTTGTATCTATTTTAAACAGGTAAGTAAAAAACACTGTTTTGATCTCAGTTTTTTTTTTACAGTTGAGGTTAGGGTTAGGAGCATATTAATGTAATTACTACTCAAATATTTCATAAAATCAGATGAGCTGTGCCTTTTATTTTACATCCAGTTTCATTCGTATATTATTTGCTCATGCCTTGCGCAATAACAGTTTGCCAAAAATGCCACAAATTACTGATATAAATGTTAATTGATTTTTAAGTTCTTTTTTTTTTTTGTCATCAATAATGAAAAAGATGCATCATGGAGATAAATCAAACGCTTTTAATTAAAACATGTTGATGAAAATATGACAAGAAAAAATAATACTGCAAAAGGTTAACAATGTACTAACACTTTCTTTTCTTTTTTAAATTGTTTTTAAGGAAAAATTTGAAAATCTACAAAGATTTGATTCAAATAATCCAGCCATATGTTGATCTGAAAGAGCAGTACACCTGTACAATGAATTTAATAACAAGTTAATCAGCTTTCTTAAACTCATCCTATATGTGAGATTAATCAGCTTGATACATGTTTAAATAATTTAAAGTTTATACATTTTTCTAAATATTAGAACATTTGGTTAAAGTTTGGTCTGTTACTGTTTAAACCATGTTTTTATCATTTTACACAATAACAAATATTTTATTTGTGTAGACTAAAATGATATGCAATTTTACTTAGAGTAAAAATGACTTAGATCAATGGATATGAAATGTTGATATATTGACTAAATGTAAAGTAAATTTTTGTCAAAAGACAAAAAAATAGGACTGAAAAATAAAATGAAAATTACCTCTAAATCCCTGTTCACAATGCCGATGGCATTGTGTGACAAAGCAACACATTCCCATTCATTTTCAATGAGAGCAAAGCGTCTTCCCGTAACACAAGCTGTTGCGACCGTTGGCGACAGAGATCGCTGTGGGGAGCGACAAGACATGTTCAGAAATTTTCAATTTTGTGCAAAGGACGAGCGACATTTGTGAGCAGCTTTCAATGAGAGTGAAGACAGAGGAGTTCACATCATCCGTCTCCAGGCAGTGAATGTGACACTGGAGTCGACTTGAGTGTAGATGCAAGACAGAGAAGTTAAAAGTTTCTGTGAGCAATTTCACTGTTCTATATCATTTGTCTGTAACCACATACATGGATATGGATTAAATAAAATGGTGTGTGGAAAACGGTGTCTGCATTCTGTATGAGTTTGATTCATATATTGATATAACATTTGTCTTGTTTAATGATATGATGCATTAAGAACTGCTGCAGGTTATATAAAACACTGTCCTCTGCAGAATGTGCATTTTTATAGACAATAGGTCAATTAACCTTTTGATGATATCTTAGTTTTATTGGCAGTTTCATCTGTAATCAGCATTTCAAATGTGTAATCCACCAATAACGGCGGCAGTAGTAGGAACACCCACCAGCGACAATGCTGCCAGTGATGTGAGCATCACGCAAACTTGTGCGTGTGATCGACTGTAGTTACATCTTCGACCACAGGGGCAGATCAGAAATTCTGAGAGCACAAACAATTTTTTTACAGACAAAGCATTCAATCTCATGTTGCCGTTTTTCCCATGTGATTAGTCTGGTTTTGAACCCCTACGGTTTGATTCCAGGCAATGACTCTCTAACCCTGAAAAAAGAACCATCCTCTATTTCTCAGTGGCAGCTGAGGCCACTTGCTATCAGACCTGGTGGATAAAAAGAGGGAAATATCAGAATGATCTCATCTATGAAATGTATCTCCTGCACACAGTATGCAGTTGCACTACAGCAAATGTTTCCAAGATGCTTTTGAAGCTGAGGAATATACTCGGATTCATCAGAAATAGCTCTCGTTCTTCGGAGGAGTAAAGGCTTATTGCCTCTTATTTTGTCCGCAGTGGGCCGAGTTCAAGTACCACAGTTTGGGTTTTAGTGCTGCTTTATCATCCAGCCACCCACACAAATACACATACATGCACACATATGCACTTACGCACACACAGGCTCTCAGGGGAAGCTGACGAGATAGAGAACACACTAGGGGATGCAGGCAGGTGTATTTTTAGCTGTGTTGTGCAAAAGAGTTAGCACAGAGCTCTTGTCAATGCTAAGCAGGACACTTTATCCATCTGCAGTTATATATTAATGTGTGTGCGTATAAATATAGCTGAGTGCTCTCAGGTGTCATTATCTCTCATTACCTGTCTGGTAACGTCAGGATGACTGTTGAGGAAGAAGAATCACAAGGGAGAATGTTACAGATTTTAAGAAATCTCCTTGTATACACAAACACACACACACAGGAACAGTAGCAGCTACAGTGTATGTGTACAGACCAGACATTTCCTTTCTGTGCTATCCCATATTTGCACATGCCTATTCCTTGCCAGTTCACAGCTGTCATGATTGAGTCACCATTTCTGCCAAATCAATCACTCAAGTCCTTTATTCCCATCTCCTCCCCTGTACTGCTGCATTAATATCCACATTCAAGGTTCTATGCTTATGGAGAGAACAAAACTGGCACTAATGTGGACAGATAGGGGCACAATTCACAGTTACAGGCATCTCCCAGTTAATGAGCTTTTTTTTTTTGTCGCTTTTTCCACAATCCACCGTTATTGCTGGGAAAAGTTCAATGGATTGCGTTTGTGTGAGAGGAGGAGAAAATATATATGTTAGAGAGTATTTTGCTTGTCCGTGAGTATGACATGTGGGATGGCTTTCCTGTGTGTGTATGTGCATGCTCTCTTCTTTATCTACACCCAAGGCCCAGCCCAGAAGCTTGCGACATGCCCAGACCAAACAGTCATCCCAATTCAACTCTTTCCAGAATATCTATATGGCATGAATGTACAATCAAGACACTGGTTCCTCTCCAGATAACTCTAGAAGAAATCAATAGTCATTCCCAGGCATGATTATAAAAAAGATCCCCACAGTCCTCTTTGCAGTTCCAATCTTTCACATTGCTAGGCCTCAGTTCATGAATTTGTCCTTCCCACCTGACAGGAATGTAAGTGATGACAGAGCGATTGACATCTTCATCTGTGAGCAGTGTATAAAAAGACAGATCTTTGCATCATGTTCGGTTTTATTAGATGAGCCTGAATGACCTTGCTTTGGTGATGAAAAATAAAGACGTTAGCACCGATGTGAAGAAATGTGCCTGTGCTCATCTCTGTAGAGTAAGTGTGTTTGCATTGATTGAGAGTGAGGCACAATCTATAGCTATGTGTCAGTGACTGGTAAAGAGACAGAGAGAGAACACTCACGGGTGTGTACGTGGAAGAATTTTTAGTCTCTGTAAAGCTTTGATAATGTACAGTTTCATCAGTGCTACAGAGGTGACAGTATGTTTGTGAACAACTAACCCAGGGGTTTTCAGACTGGATTTCAGGACCCCAGATGACTAGGAGGAGGTTCTAGGTGGTCCACGGAGAAAAAAAATGTATAAATATGGTCTACGTTACGGATGTAACCTCCGTTTCCTGATGGAGGGAACGAGGCGTTGTGTCGAAGAAGCGACACTAGGGGTCTCTCTTGAGAGCCTTTTGCATCTCTGATCTATGAGAAAAGGCCAATGAGAAATTGGCAGACAGAATTTGCATGTCCCGCCCCCGGACATACGGGTATAAAGGGAGGAAAATGAATGTTTCATTTAGGATTTTTCTGAGGAGCCGACAATGAGTTTCGGCCGCAACAGTGGCTCGGTTCAGCGACGTGGCCAGGAGGACACAAGGTCTCGTTCCCTCCATCAGGGAATGGAGGTTACATCTGTAACCTAGATGTTCCCCATCTGTCGCTCACTTTGATGTTGTGTCGAAGAAGCGACATTAGGGGTCCAATTTAATCACGCCATGCGCTGAGCCGTGTACTTGTACTGCTGACACAGGAGCGGGCAGGTATTTTACGAGCCAAAGTGACCAGTTGTGCCAGGCTACATGTACCCTTCCCCAATGCCCCATAAAATCATCAAAGCCTTCTGGTTCTTTACCCCTGATGGGGGTAACAAGGCGACGTGTCAAGCATGGGAGCAGGCTGCGCAAACAGCGCCTTTTCTCTCTCTATGTTTCTCGCATAGAGTTAAAGCAACTGGGGCTATCTTAACGCTATCATACACATTGGGGAAGGCGATATTTCCAAGTTTTCCTATTCTTTCAGGGGGGAAAGACCCTGAGGAGACCACACCTGCCCAGACTGGGGGAGGTAAAGGGTGGTGAAATACATCACATGGGCTTTTAGGTCACGTGGAGAATGGCGCGGTGGTAGATCCTACCTCATTGGGAGGGAGGAGTTTCTACAAACACGGCGACTGGGAGTCCGTGAGGAGTGCCCAAGGGAGATGCGGGTCTGCTTGCAAGGGGACCGTACTGTGGAAAATACACACAGGGGGAAAAGTCCACGTTGGAGCCCGTCCTGTGGAGCACCTATTCCAGTACAGGGTAAATTGAGTACCCACATTGGTTTTGGTCGGCAAATTCCTCCGCTGAATTCGCGGACCAGTGGGCTAGGGAGGAGTCATCCTGGGAGCTGAGTTTGTGGGATCTCCTGGGGTAAAGGCACACGGTATTAGGGAAAGGGCGCTATGTGCAAGCGGTCCACCCGGTCAGTTTGTCAGCGTGTACCGAGTTCTACCGGCTCGGACCTTAGAAAACACGTGACGAAACCGACTCAACCCTGAGATTGTAAAATCTCAAAAAGGTATTGGGTGTTGCCCAACCCGCATATGTCTGCATATGTCTGCTAGGGAGGTGCCCCAGGCCAGTGCCCATGAGGACGCAACACTTCTCGTTGAGTGTGCTTGGACCCGCAAGGGGTGGCACGGCTTGGGTGCGATAGGCCAACGTAATGGCGTCCACTACCCAGTGGGAAAGCCTCTGTTTGGAGACAGCATTCCCTTTCTGCTGTCCACCAAAGCAGACAAAGAGTTGCTCAGAACGTCTAAAGCTCTGCGTGCGGTCTAAGTAGATACGCAAAGCACATACCGGAAACAGCAATGAAGGGGCTTTGCCTGCCTCCTCCCGGGGTAGCGCTTGCAGGTACACTACCTGGTCCCTGAAGGGAGTGGTAGGAACCTTGGGCACGTAGCCCGGTCGTGGTCTTAGGATCACGTGAGTGTCTGCCAGACCGAACTCCAGGCAGGTCCAGGCAGTGTCACTGACAGAGAACGGTTGCTGGTCCCCGACCCTTGTGATGACTGATTCAAGTGGCTCAAAGGGGGTCTCCGAAGGCCCTAGAGGACCACTGAGAGATCCCAGGAGGGGAACAGGCTCGGCCGGGAGGGATTTAACCTCCGTGCGCCTATTAGGAAGATGATAATTAAGTCGTGCTTACCCAAAGACTTGCTGTCTACTGTGTCGTGGTGGCCCACGATAGCACCTACATACACCTTCAAGGTGGATGGGGACAGCCTCTCCTCCAACCTCTCCTGCAGGAATGAAAGCACTGACTTAACTGCGCACCTCTGTGGGTCTTCAGCCTGGGAAGAAACCCAATTTGCGAACAAGCGCCACTTCAGGGCGTAAAGTTGCCTGGTAGAAGGGGCTCTGGCTTGGTTGATCGTGTCTATGACAGCGGGTGGTAGATCAGATAGATCTTCCGCATTTGCGAACAAGTGTCACTTCCGGGCGTAAAGTTGCCTGGTAGAAGGGGCTCTGGCTTGGTTGATCGTGTCTATGACAGCGGGTGGTAAATCATATAGATCTTCCACCAGACGTGGAGGTTCCAGAGGTCTGGGTGCAGATCCTTCCTTGGGGATTTGCCAGGGAGGGGCTGTCGCGAGGAGTACGAGATCCAAGAACCAAGTCCGAGTGGGCCAATAGGGAGCCACTAGAATGACTTGTTCCCCATCCTCCCTGACCTTGCGCAGCACCTGTTCAAGCAAGCTCACTGGAGGATATGCGTACTTGCGCAGCCCTGCGGGCCAGCTGTGTGCCAGTGTGTCTGCCCCGAGGAGAGCCTCTGTTTGGGCGTACCAGAGCGGGCAGTGGGAGGTTTCTCGGGAGGCGAATAGGTCTACCTGGGCCTTGCTGAACCATTCCCAAATCAGATGGACTGACTGGGGGTGAGGCCTCCACTCTCCACTGGGCAAGCGTTGTCTTGATAGCGTGTCTGCTACCATGTTAAGGTTGCCTGGGATGTGAGTGGCACGCAGCGACTTTGAGTTGCTGCTGGCTCCAAAGGAGGAGACGGCGGGTGAGTTGTGACATGTGACGGGAGCGTATGCCGCCTTGGTGATTTATGTACACTACTGTGGTGGTCTTTTCTGATCGGATCAAGATGTGTTTGCCCTCAATTAGCAGGAGAAACATCCGCAGGGCAAAAAGTACAGCCAAAAACTCTAGGCAGTTGATGTGCCAGCGTGGCGGGGCCCCTTTCCAATGGCCCGCGGCTACATGCCCATTGCACACGGCAACCCAATTTGGAGGCATCTGTGGTGACCAGTACGCATCAAGGGGACTCCTGTCTGTAGAAAGCAGAGGTCTGTCCAGGATTTGAAAGTTTGGCGGCAGGTGGGGGTGATGAACACACGGTGCGTGTCGCGGCGCCATGTTCATCTCAGGACTCAAGTCTGGAGCCAGTGCTGAAGCAGTCTCATATGCATCAACCCCAGCGGCGTGACCGTCGCGGAGGATGCCATATGCCCCAGGAGCCTCTGGAAATGTTTTAAAGGGGCCGCCATGTCCAGCCTGAACGCGCTGAGGCATTTCAGGACTGACTGAAATGAGATTGAGTCTAACTCCATGCTGAGAAAAGAAATGCTCTGAACTGGGGTGAGCTTGCTCTTTTTCCAGTTGACCTGAAGCCCTAAACGGCTGAGGTGCCTGAGCACCTGGTCCCTGTGGGTGCATAGTATCTCTCGGGAGTGGGCCAGAATGAGCCAGTTGTCGAGGTAGTTGAGAATGTGGATGCCTGCTTCCCGAAGCGGGACAAGGGCTGCCTCTGCGACCTTCGTTAGACGCAAGGGGACAGGGAGATGTCGAAGGGGAGGACCTTGTACTGATACATCTGGCCGTCGAACTGTAGAAAGGGTCGATGCTGAGGCAATATTGAGACGTGGAAGTATGCGTCCTTCAGGTCTACCGCTGCAAACCGATCAAGATGCCAGACGCAAGTTAGAATGTGTCTTTGTTTGAGCATTTTGAACGGATTTGTGCAAAGCCCAGTTGAAAACTCGCAAGTCCAAGATCGGTCATAAGCCGCCGCTCTTTCATGGGTACGATGAAGTAAGGGCTGCAGAAACCCTTCTTCATATCTGTTGGAAGGGCAGGCTGTATCGTGTTTTTGAGTAAGAGAATCGCGATTTCCACGCGCAGGGATTTGGCATCTTCGCCGTGTACTGCAGTAAAGCGGACGCCCTTCGACTGGGGGGTTTGCCTCCTGGCAAACTGAATTGCACAACCGGTCGAATGGTCCTGGCCAGACAGTGTGATGGATTGGGAAGCGAGAGCCACGCATCTAAGCTCCGTGCTAGGGGCACTAAGGGGACGATTATTTTTTATGTACCCGGCAGGGCTTCGCAGCAGGGTGGAGTAGGTAATGCGGTGTCGGGAGGCAAAAACGCGGCCCGAGGCTCTGGTGCTGAGAGAAGACTCAAAGCACTTACCATGCTCCACACACCCGGCGGGGGGCGGGTTAGTGACTGAGGAGGTGGTCCTGTGGAGGCATCCTCTAGACTCGTCAGAACCGGCCAGCCAGGGGACAACAGTCGTTGGGCTGGAGACGAGAGGTCTGTGTCCAATATGCCGGGACTGTTGAGGTGTGGTGGCAGAGTGCCGTGAGAATGGCATTTGTGGGCCAGGTGACCCAGAGACAAAGTGAATTGCTCTTTTATTGAGAATGCGGGTACCGCAGCCCGAAGAGGGTGCGGCAAAGTAAGTAAACTTACCTGAAAATTCTCCTCCCGGCCCTCCACTGGGGGACGGATTGGTCTGCTTACCAGCTCCGGAGCAAACATCTTGGTTCCTGGGTCATCCGTCTCAGGAATGCTTGGGAGCCTTCTGGGTCCTCGAAGGGGTTCGTGAGACGGGGGCTTGCGCCTCCTGCGAGGTGCTCGACGCTGGGGCTGAGAGCTGGGCCCAGGTTGAGGCGGAGCTGTGTGTTTCTTAGGTGCCGCAAGAGGACGCCCTCGGCAGGCAGACGGGGCATGGCCCGCGCTGGAGGTGCGGCGGGGCATAATGTGAGAGATGGCCTCCGTCTGCTTTTTCACCACTGAGAACTGCTGGGCGAAGTCCTCGACAGTGTCGCCGAAAGGGCGAACTGGGAGAAAGGTGCATCAAGGAAGCGTGTTTTGTCCACTTCGCGCATCTCGACCATGTTCAGCCACAGATGTCGTTCCTGAACCACGAGAGTGTGTTGACGTGAGTGATGCACATGGCAAAATTGAGGTGGCCAGGAGAAGCTAATGTGCTTGATAGTTGATTCCACGGCTAATGCAGCTAAAGTTACCATTGTCTCTGATTGTATTCACAGAGACCAGATATACATATATATATATATTCAAACAGATATAGCTGAACTCTGGTATTTACGCTGTCAGTCATTGGTTCTGATTTGTTGTTGCTGTAGTGTCCGAAGGGCGAGCTGTAAAGGCACTGCCCTCTGCCTGAAAGGGGGCGGGGAGCAGCAGATCATTTGCATTTAAAGAGACACATGCAGCAGGTTTTTGATTCCGCCCAAAGGAGGCATTTACAATGTGGTATAATAAATGATCCGTGGGGTATTTTGAGCTGAAACTTCAGACGCATTCTGGAGACACCTGAGGCTTATATTACATCTTGTAAAAGGGGCATAATAGCATAATCGGGTAGGGAACACCGCTTGAAATGTTGTACCGAACAAAATAAATGTTACCTTTAACGGTAACAAGATGATATAATGAGCTTGACTTGACACAGGTTTTATCCAATGATTGCCAGACCTTCTTACCTGCTATGCATATTAAAAGTGAACGGCATCGCATCAAAATGCTTTGATATTTAAAAGCAATGTAGTTGGGCTGACATGACTGTTAGACTCATGAGCTTTGAAATTTTGAACATTGATAAAGCCCCAAGTGCTTGAAGATCCCCATAGATTGAAACGTGGTCTGAACAAAGATGAGTGAATTATTTATGAAGACATACCATACAAATTTCTGCACTTTAATGTCTTCTGAATAAGTAAAAAAATGTAAATATGCCATGGAATAAGAATGACTCCCTGTAGGACCTGATCATATGGCGATATGCATTACGCTGGTAATTAAATTATCTGATGAATAAGGGTGTTTAAAACCAGTGGTGCTTCCGATGAGAATGTGGAAGTACTTATAGAGTAAGAAAGTGCTGCGTTTTGCAGATCATCATTAATGCGCCCTTGGAGGTGCTCGGGTAGGGAACACCGCTTGAAATGTTGTACCAAACGAAATAAATGTATTTCACCAAGGACATTTTCGCAAGACTTTAGTGAAGGCTAATTTAAACTGTGATGCCATGCTCCCTCGGAGTGCCCACAGAGTGAGCTCTGTCTTTCCTAGTAAGTAGGGCACAGGGATGATACTGTAAATTGTATTGCAAAGCACCCACTACGTGATTAGAGCGAAGGCGACCAACAAAACAGGGATATCTTACTATGTGGTGATGGGACCCCATACAATAAGCACTGACTGTACATGATGATATTCCTGATAATTTTTTCTTAATTCCCTGATGGGGAACACTCAGGCATGCAACATGGTGAATGACATGCGAGTGAACCTTGGCGGAGTTACCTTCATGTGATCACGCAGTGAACGCGTGATTGCCTGCACTATAAGAGCGAATGCGCCATTGACATGAAATATTGGTTTTTGATATTGATGCAGATGCCTTATGATGAACCGACAGCATAGCAACAGAAGGCCTAGACCCATGAATAAATCAGAATGCATTTGATGGATATGATAAGAACTTAGCTTATTTCTTATGGAAAACAGCTGCTGCCTAAGCCAATGAGGAGCGCACTCCTTCCGCGCTGGGTTGTGCTTACCAATTGTGGATGCGGTGGCTCGATTGAGGGAGATCTAAGTGAATGAGACATGGATGAAGATCCGGGTTTGCTGGTTTTTACTCCCCATGGGGTTGATTTGAGCAGAAGTTGAGATGAAGTGATGACGTTGTTGGAAAGGGAAGACGGGCTTCCAGACATGTTCTGTGCACTGGTTTTCCTGTGGCCTGGAGAGGTCAGAACATGTCTATTATGATCTAGCAGCAGGACTGCTGCTACTGGATGAGAGGTAAGGAGCAGTGAATAAGTCTGTCCATTCTGGAAGTTAACTAGTCAGATAGCGAATTGGAGTCGACGTCAGACAGTGCTATAGAATGATGTTGCCATGTTAACACACTGCAACAGCAATGTGATAGATTGTGAGCAGACTTATAAAGCAACAGCTTACATGTGATTGGCTGGGAATTACCCAGCTAATGGTGCGATGATGTACAGCTGCTAGTTTTCCCGCTAGAACTACGCTGCGCTTACATTTCTGCTAAACCAAATATAATTTTTCAAAAGTGGGCCCACAGTTGATTAGCAAAACTATTTAAACACAATAACTTTAGCTATCAGGTTAGCCAAGGCCTACATCTGTGCACTGGATGTACACCATAGCTACAACACAAAACTCTGCATTTGAACTCTCGGTAGCAGATAAATCCACAAATAATCAGGCATACATACAGATTGTGATCCTGAAACGTGGTCCCAACAAAGTGGGAACTGCACCAACTTTCAGGAGTAAACATCTTGATAATCCGGCATTTGTTGTGGTTGTACTGCTGAGGAATAGTGTTAAAATAAATTTTAACCACTGATTCTTCAATTTGTCTGCCTTTGGAAGTCCAAACAAAGATTTTTTGCTTTCGCAGTCAAGAAAACAGCGTCTTCTCGAAATGGTGACAACAATAACCCAACTCCTCCAAGCGGGCCAAAGTAGCCCTTAGGCGGGCATTATGCAATTGTGTTACATAGTGATGTAGATACTTTACAGAAGAAATGACTGGACAACAAGCAGCCTGTTTCTTGTAGTTCTTGAGCAGTGGATGAGAATAAATCTTTAATAACTTCTTTGTGGACTTTGTGCTTTGTAACTTTGCCGACCTTTTACATGCACAAACAGCTATATTACACACTAAAGGAAAGGTAAAATCCCCAAAAGCATAATAGGCCCTCTTTAATAGATGCTATCTGGGCACTATTATCAGTAGTGAGGTGAATAAAACGACTTGTTTATATTGATGACCTGTAATAATTTCTACGGAAAACTAATACGTATATTGAAATATATGCGAGGAGCATCGATTTAAGGCCATTACTTTAAACTTTGGTGGATCATATGATTATGTCAGATTGCTGAACGCTTCGATCAGTAATTATTGAAGGATTCGCTTGTCGCCATTCATTCCTTAGAGTATTACCGCCACCTGCTGTACGTGTACATCTTGCATATGTGAAGCGTCACATAGCAATTGTTTTGTGAGGAGGGAATGACCCACGCAACCCTCTGAGAATTGGTGCCCAGGCTACGGCTGGCACTGCATCTTCAGCTTCTCCAGATTTCACGCTGAGTTCCTCAAACTCCGGTGCATAAACGGTTTTCTCTGACAAGCTTGGGTGCTGTGAGAAGGCGATACGTGTGCCAGAGCAGGTGCTGCTGTGGCAGTGAGCTTGCACTAAAAATATCTGCATTGATTAGAGAAGATGTTGTAATTAGAGTAGCATCATTTGGAAAGAGTTTGTTTGTTGTGTGATTGACCCTGAGTTACAAATTGAATAAATCGTGCTCCGAAGGGTTCTTTAAAGGGAGAATAATCATGATATTCATGTTGGAAGATGACTTCAAAATGGAATCGCTGAATGGATTATACTCTAAACAAGCTGCAAGGTAATGAGTCTGACAGGAATCACCTATTCGGAGAACCAGATTGAAATGCAGGGGAGCATTGGCATGATGGTTGAATAGTTAATCTTTGTTTCACTCATTCGAATAGAGCTGAAGTAGAGCTTGCATAGTGTGAAGCCAGAGCAGCGCCCATTCGTGGAAACAGCTCATGCAATGGACCACTCCGGGTGGGATGTTTAGACAAGAGAACCTGTGAACATTCGAAGAGAGCGGTTTCACATGTATGAGGCAACAAAGTAGCCAGTTTTTGGAAGCAGCTTCATGTGAACGGACAACTCCGGGTGGAAAGAATAGATTTGGAAGAAAGATGGTAAAAGTAGCACTTAAGTGGTAGCAGTCGATACAGTTATTCTGATGAAGGCAAATGTTTTGCAGATGAGTTGCAGTCCGACAATCTGAATCACTTGCATGGGTCTGTTCGTGTTCATCAGTGCTATGTAGAGGTAAGCAGCTTTTTATATACTCTTACTCTGGCTGTGTGATTGGTTCGATTTAATGAACTTGCTCCTCCCAAACTTTGTTAATAAAACACCATTTTTTGACATCTACATCTAAAAAAAACATTCTATCTTTCACCATTATCTTCATTGCCAAACAAATATTATTGTCAAAAGCACATTACAAATACATTTACATTTATGCATTTGGCAGACACTTTTATTCAAAGCGACTTACAGAGCCCTTATTACAGGGACAATCCCCCCCGGAGCAACCTGCAGTTAAGTGCCTTGCTCAAGGACACAGTGGTGATGGCTGTGGGGATCGAACCAACAACATTCTACTTAACAGTTTAGTGCTTTAGCCCACTACGCCACCACCACTCCTGAAATTAATTGAAAATGTGTATTTTCAAGTTTATACATATAACAATAATAGAAAATAAGTCTATAAGAAAATAATTAAACCAAAAAAAAACATTTAGAGAAAATATTTTACAAATGCTTATTTAATAATTTCTTTTGGCTTTAGAACAATGACAAAATTAAAGCTGATTATATACTTTTGCTGACACATTTTATAATATTACTTTCTTCATGGGTCTTTTTGCATGAAAATATTAAACTGCATTTATATTTTAGGAAGGGTAATACATTGCGAGGGGATCATAAGCTTTAGGGGTCCTTGACATCAAAACATTTGAAAACCCATGACTGAACCTTATCTTCTTTTTGGGCCAACTTATACCAACTCAGTGACAAGAGGCATCTTCAATCAGGCATTTTTGCAATGGCTCCATTTTAGGCTTGTTTACCCTCCCTTGTAGCACATTAGTTTGATTTTAAAATTACGATTAGTATTTTATATGTTTACCTCAATGGGGTCTTTAACCTAACCTCTAACCTTATTCCTAAACTGAAGAAAGCATTTGATGCAAGACAGCTAAAAAATATAAATGACTTGAAGCAGATTAGTAAAGACGAGTGGGCAAAACATCTTCTGTACCAGTGTGTAGTGTTGATCAATAGTTTTTATAAACGCTTGGCTTAAGCTGTTGCTATTGAAGCAGGTGCCACCAGATCAGATCTAAAAGCTTACACATTTTTTCAAACACAGGTGGTGAGTGTTGAATCAGTTTATTCAATTAAGACATGACAATATTCTGTGTTAATTGTTTTTAATAATAATAATAATAATAATAATAATATTTTCTTTATTACAATGACTTAAATGAAACAGCAAAAATTTTGGATTGAATTTCAAAGTACAATTTCAGATTAATACAATATGACAGATTATTCTATATTTTTAATCCATTAATCACATTGTGTTCCCTGCTGAAAAGAATGGCAATGACAGGCATGTCATTTTATTGCATTTTCCTGGTTTGCTGATGGTCTTGCAGGACTTTTCAGTAGGTTTCAGCAAGGCACTTAACAACAGGTAGATCTAGGGAGCTGCACCTGTAATGATTATACTCTAAGACTCTTTGGATATTTGTGTCAGAACAATTAGTCACATTACTGTACAGCTTTAGGTTCTAGCAATTTAGAAACAACCCAAAAGGTGAATACTGAGTTTAATTATTTAAACTTCGAATGAACTCACTGACATAGTCCTCCGAACTAACTTTAATGCGCAGAGCTCTGAGAACAGGATGCACAGGATCGAAATGATAACTTCAGCTAAGATGGAGTAATTTTTTCACCACAGTATATTGTGATAAAGAAATGTTATTTATACGAGTTCATCTCTCTTTCTGTCTCTCTCTCTCTCTCTCTCTCTCTCTGTGTGTCTCTCTCTCTCTCTCTCACACACACACACACACACACACACACAAATTGTTGCTGGGCATTAATCTTAATCAGCATTCCATTGCTGTTAGTTATGGCCAGTGAATTTAAAAAATCCATTTCAATATTAAATGTTTTGAGGATTATTCTGCCAGTGGCAGGGTGTGAATTGGTGGGGTGTAATGGCAGTTCACAGTTAATTAGTATAGTTGTTAAGAAGTCTGCCCCTTGGCCCAGACTGGCTAGGTGTTACACCAAAATCTCTTTAACTGTGCCTAGAACAGCCTATAAAAACACCCAGTGCTGAAGCCGAGTCCTGGAGGAAAAAGCAAGAGTTTTATTTAGCAGAGCTTATGACATGAAATTCACATGGGATTTCACATTCTTACCATATTGAGATTAAATGATGTGTCCGTATGATAGGTTCATAGCTGACTTAGTTTGTTTCTAATTAGATCTAATGATTTTTTTGAATGCATTGTTATCAGGGGAATAGCTGTTTTCCCCAAAAAATTATTTGAGTTGCTCCAGATGGCAGACTTTTGAACAAATTTGTTTGTCTACGTCAGGGCTGGACTGGTAATCTGGCATACCGGGCATTTTCCCGGTGGGCCGACACACTTTGGGGCCGATCAGGGGCGGACTGGCAATCGGGAGAACTGAGCGGGCCTGTGGTTCTGCCACGAAACATGCCGAATTGGCTGCAATAAGCTCAAATGTGACACACTTTCAGATCACCATCAAGTTTTGGGCTAGTTGCAATGTAAAATCCCATGCTGATTTCTCTTCCTAGTCCAGCTCTGGTCTACGTGTATACTCAGCAAAACAAAAGAAACAAAAAGTTCAATGCTTCTTTTAAAAACAAAAAGACACCTTTGACATATAGGACTTTTACAAGTTCATACCAAAGTGTGACCATTTACATAACTGAACCGTGAACACATGAAACTGAAGAATCGTGGGGGGGAATGTGTTGTTAAGACCAGGATGATGAAAGAAAGAGGAGGGCCGAAAAGTGCTAGAGAGGTAGAGAAGGTCATTAAAACTCCTTCTCACCCAGAACAGGTGTTGTTTTAAGGATCCCTCTGAATGTTGAGTGGCCTTATCCTCCCCACCAGGCTGGCAGCATATAATTAAAATTGACCATAAAAAAATCTACCTCTCACCTCAACTCCTTTTCCCTCCTTTGCCTTCTCTCCATTCTGCCCTTTACCTCCCTCTCTCTATCTCTCTCTCTCTCTCTCTCTCTCTCTCTCCCAGCTTGAGTGTGGGTGAGGAGAAAAACATGTGCTTGAGCTGTCAGGACTGATGCAGCAGATCGGAGCTTAGTGTCATGCTGTGTGCAGGAAACTGAGGTTTTGTGTACAGCCTGCTGTGGGACACAGGATGGCAGACCCAGGGGTCCAGCAGGATCATAACTCATCTGCGGGAAGAGTCTGTGCCGGCTCGAGCACTGGCCATGTCTGGGAAAGAGAGATGGCAGCCTGAATGGTGGTCCACTGCTGGGTTATATGTCTGTGGCTCTGAGTCTGTCTCTGTATGTATGTATTTGTGTCTCTGTTTCCGATCAATACTATTGACTGTGCTCCCTTGCAAAGAAACTAACGATGCTTTTATTGACATCACTAAGAGGAAACATCTCTCAGTTATCAAATCTTTGGCTTTTTCAGCAACTTGTTTGCAGTTTGTCCTCTTTAAACCCCCTCAGAGATCCAACTAAATTAAACTAAATCTTTGTACCAATTAGCATTTAACAAACTATACTTTCCTTTTGCAATTGATCACAAACCCATTGATTAGAAGTGGGTATAATCTGATTACAAAGTAATTAGATACTGTAATCAAATTACTTATTTTAGTAAAAAAAAAAAAAAAAAAAACGGTTCAATGCATTACATTTTAATTTCTTGTAATCATGTTACAGCATATGATTTTCAATCAATTATATTCATTTTAATTCTCCAATTGTGTTCAGAATCTGCAAATACCTTTTGCATTCATGGGTCAATTTTGACCCGGTGGAATTTAAGCTTATAAATCATTCATAACGCGATGGTTTTCATTTGCATTTACAGTCAAATTTTTTCATTTAGTTCATTAATAACTTCTAAACTGTTCACAAATGTAAATGATTGATGTTTTTGGCATGTTATCTAAAAAATCTATAAGTTATGAATTAATATAAGTAATTATAATGGATTTCCTCATACTCATAACTGCTCAATACAACTTGGTGGTTATGTCTCTTTAATTGTTTTTTTAAATAAAAGATTCTGGAGAAAAACAAATATATACACACACACACACACACACACACACACAGTATATACACACACACACACACAGTATATATATATATATATATATATATATATATATATATATATGTGTGTGTGTGTGTGTGTGTGTGTGTGTGTTTTGACAGTCTTGACAAAGTCACAACGTCTGGTTCCTCTATGTGGTATTTCAAATATATTATCTACCTCTCCCAAGTCACAAATGCCACGAATGACTTAGGAGGGTTAAGTACATTACTAGGGTTTAAAATACATTTAAAAGATGCATGAATGTTATATACTGTATATTACAGTATTGCATTTCTGTGACATTATGTGACATTTGATGTGTGCGGTGCTGACTGTATGACTTGTTTGCAACAATGAAAAAGAAAAAAATACAGACATTATTTTGAATTTGTTGAGCAGAATTTTTAAGTACTGTAACTTGTGATTACTCTATAATGAAGTATAGTAGATATAGTACAGTACAGCAGAATCAGTAAAGTAATCTTATTACAATTTTATTATACAACTAATTAGTAATTTGTAGTGGTTTACCTTCTCAATAATGTGAGTAACTCAACACTGTTGTTTTGCAATTGTGCATTGATTCCAGTTAGGTCAATGCTGTTTGTTCTATCTGGTAGAGGAAGATTATGATGAACTCTGCTGCAGTAATAGCGGCACAGATGCAGAGCGTGCATCATGTTTCTAATGGGACAATTAGAGAAACATTTGGAGCCAGATGCCATGAGTGTAGCCATGAACCTGATATAGCCTGTATCTAATGATGGATGGGAGTGAAAGAGAAATTAAATACACAGCCACTCTCACATTGTTTTGCTTTCTGGTATATGTGTGTGCTTTGACATTGAGACTCTACAGTGATGACATGGCTAGACTCAAGCCACTTTGCCTTGTTGTTTGCAGGTTCATGTGGACAAATATTTCTGAATGGCATTCAATTCGTGGCATGTCCTTACCAAAGGCATGACTGCATGAAATACGTCTCAAAGAGACAGAAACACAATGCCCCAATTCATTCCAGTCATTTATTCTCAAGTAAGTCTGCAGTCATTCCAGCTAGAGGTTACCGTGGTACAGAATCTATATATAACAGGCCCTCTCTGAATTTGAGTGTCTATAGTCTTGATATGTTTCATCCCCATGCATTTTGATCATCACTTCATAGATTTTTTCCCCCATCAATAAAGTCAACCAGGCAGTCAGGTAATAGAGGGTAAAGGGGCTATGAGACAGCTCTCCAATATATAATTTATCTCCAGAACATTCAAATGGCCTTTGTGTATCTAAATCTTTCCCTGGGTGGCAATATTAGCTAGAGTGGGATGTCTGTTGCAATAAGTCCGATTAGTTTCAGGAAGGCTTCTGCCAGATTAGGTTTTTACTAGGGGTTTATGGGCCCATGTTTTGTTTGCATGTTGAATATTGAATGTAAGTATCAATAGGGTGGTTTAACTGTACAGGCTGTAAGAAGCACACCCAAAGCAATACATATTGTACATAAAAATAATTGATTCCCAGTGGTGGACAGTAACGAAGTAAATGTAATTCGTTACTGTACTTAAGTAGCTTTTTTGCGTATCTGTACTTTACTGAAGTATTTAAATTTGGGGAGACTTTTACTTTAACTCCACTACATTTCAAAGTCAAATATCTTACTTTTTACTCAACTACATTTTCAAAATCAGTCGTTCCTTTTTATTTATGAGTGGATAAAAACGTAACTGTTCAAACTAGCCACCAATCACAGTACAGCGTGCGCGCTTTGTTTTGAACTTGCCTTGGCGGCATCTACTAAGCGCGAACCAGGGGTGCGTTTCCCAAAAGCATCGTTAGCCAACTGTGGTCGCAAGTTCCGTCGTTATCATCATAGTTCACCGAGTCGGTGTTTCCCGAAACCATCGTTCCAACGAACATTCGCAAACAGCATCGCAGAATTGTGTGGTTGGAACAACAGCTCTCGACCTGTGGTTAGAAGCAGAGTTTCTTGTTATTATAACATGTGGGCTTAAATTATTATCTTGAGCCAAATAAGCAAGATGACATTCAGTACAATCAGTATCTTTTATTTAGAAGACATACAAATGTCCTTTATGTCTTTTAGTTTGTCAATAGATTTAAAGCACCGTTTTTGAAGAGTGTGCATGTGTGAACGTGCTCTAGTGCGTAAGAACGAACCTATGATTGAATCTGGAAATAAAGCAAATAACTGAGAAAAATATGAGATAGTCCTCAGATGACATGTCCGTAATTTATAGCAAAACATCTAGCATTAATTCGATCGCAAACAGATTCATTAAAAGTAGTTTTTACTCCACCACATGTGTGACATCATTAACCAACGTGGTTGAACAACCAATTTGCGACAATACGGTTTCGGGAAACAGTCGTGACTAGCAAGTTGATTTCTTCAACAGTGCATCATACTACGGTAGTGGAGCAGCAAGTTACGTCATTGTACGGGAAACGCACCCCAGAGCCGTTAAATATGAGAGTTGTGAACATAGACGGTTGCGACAGTGATCTCGCCGCGCGGTCACGTGATTCGTGTAGCTCTCAATAGTTCCAAACAAATTGCGTTGCCAATGATTTTAAGCGGGGCAGAGAGCAGCAGCTATTATTGCAGCAATTATCGGTAAATATTGACGCATAATGTACATTGCTTATTATGTTGACACTAAAATGACTTGCATATAATAGCATTTTTTTTTTCTGGGGAGTAGCAGAAACACTGCATTCATACGTTTTTGTGTTTAATTTTGGAGGGAAATTGGCTGCTCCCATAACATAGTGTATATATATAATATTCTATTCTATGTATGTGTGTGTGTGTATGTATATATGTGTATATATATATATATATATATATATATATATATATATATATGTGTGTGTGTGCGTGTGTGTATATATATATATTTAATGGCGTTGTGCAGGTTTATGTGAATGTATCATAACATTAGGATGTTAATAATTATGACCATAGACACTTGAGAAAAATATATGCAGTAAATACTGTAAATGTATTATACCTTATGGGAACAGTCCCCTTCCCTCCAAAATTAAACACACAAAAAATTTATTCAATTAAAATTATATATATATATATATCTGACTAATTAACGTCATTTTATTAATAGATTGGTGTGCCAAGAGTGACATTAGTCTTCATGTAGACTGAGTTAAGCAAGAGACTTTTGACAAATTATAATAGGACATTATGGCCATAAAAAATCATAGTACTTGGATACTTAAGTACATTTGAAGGCAAATACTTTTGTACTTTTACTCAAGTGAATGTTTAAAGGCAGCACTTCTACTTTTACTTGAGTAATATTTTACCTTGAGTATCTTTACTTTAACTCAAGTACATGGTATGTGTACTTCGTCCACCACTGTTGATTCCACAGAAGAGATACACAAACATACCTAAACATATTCATAAATACATTGCTGTAAACATGCCCTCACTCTCATCTGTCTTGTGCATCATCACTTGACCTTAAAATAGCACAGTTGTTTGAAAAATTCTTAACTTTGTTCACTTTAGTGAAATGCCTTCTGTTTGAATCAACATGTACATTTGTGCAAGTCATGTGACCTCGAAATGCCAGTGCATTACTGGCCACACATCTTGACGGATACTTATGCATATATAACACGGCAGCATCTCTGCATTGCCTTATAATGTGTTTGCATTAGTCAGACCTGCTTTTCCATTTTGTACTTGTGTATCATGGGATAATACGTCCAATTGAGTCAGCCAATCATCTTGTTGCTGATGTTGTGGCTTGTCCCTTTTGCAGCTGTGAGTCCAGCTGTATGGTGTAGACCTACCATATTGGGAGTTGAATCATGGAGATAAAAAACAGTCAAGCATGTGGACATGGAGTGTGACAATGTGAGTGTGTGAATATGTGTGAATTTAACTGTGTTTTCGAAGATGTGTTATTACACAGAAATTAAAATTTCTGTGAAAACACGTGTTCGTGTAAATGAATAAACTGCACTGCAATTATATGGATGTTTGCAGAAGCATTTGTACCTTAGTCCTATGGGACAGTGAGAGATAAGCAATTTGAATATGTTGCCATAAGTTAATTATGTTGTGGAGTGCTTGTTTTATGATAGCGTGAATATGTGCACATTCAGATGAGTGTTGATCTCAAGAGCTAGTCAATCTCAAATCAGGCAAAAATGGCATAAAACGCACACTGTGCTTTAATGTCTTACAATATGCTATGAAGGAGAAAACACAAATGGTCAGACCATTTCTATTCAACTCCAGGATGCTTTTATACAACAGGTCAAATGACGTGAATCACACACTGTTACTTTGACATACTCAATTCTAAGAGCTCTCACATATAATCAATACCTAAATTAAATCAAGTAGTTCAATTGCTGTGTTTAATTGGTTTTGAAGCAAGGTTGAAATCATTAGACAATTCCCTGTTCCGGAGGTCAAGGGCTATCTGAGGCAAGGTTTCTTCTTTCGGACATCGACTGGTTTACTGACCTCAATAGTCACCATATACTGAGGAAGCCCCTTTTATTAGAAATCCTTTGGTTTCAGGAATGCCCTTTTTGTTGTAACTCTATTTTTGATCTTTCAATCAATACATTCATAAGGCTCTGAATACCCCACTAGTGTCTGATTCATTAAGGGTGTTTGATTCTTCCTCTGCCCCTCTAGCAGTGTTTCACCTCTTCTTGTGAATCTTCCCCCTCAACCACACTTCAGCAGGCCACAAAATCAATCAATACGGTAATTAATGCAAACACACCAGGTGTTCTGTCTGAAGCTAAGAACCAAGAGGGGAAGTTAAAAGCTTTGTTTTATCTCCATGTAACATTGTGTGAAAATTTGTATTCAGAAAATAGATTGCTCTAGTTCACTTGACATTGCACAGTATGTGGATTGATTAGATATGGCATGGTCGGGATGTCTGTAGAAAAAAAAAATTATTCAGCCAAGAATTAAAAGCTGTCATGTTTATTTTGTTGATTCATATTTTTTAGGTCTTTTATTTTGAAAAGTTTAGTTCCTGTTTCATATGATGTTATTTTATGTTTCCCTCCAGGTTCATGTGTCTTGTTTTCATTGGTTTATTGTTTGATTATCTTGTTATCAGTCCTGTCTGTTCATTGGTTCCCTTGTCATTGTTTTACCCCATGTCCATGTATTTAAGCCCCTCATGTTTACCATTGTCCTTTGTCAGGTATTGTGTTGAATGCATTACGTTTGTAGTTAGCGTTTTTGGATTTCACTTTAGTTAAATAATTTGCACTTCTTCTTTAGTTCTTTACTTCATCGTCATCATTTTCGTCATTGCCAGTGCCAACGTTACAGACGCTATAGAAAGTTACAATGGCTTATAAACAACAACAGAAACATTTAGTCAGCAGCTGTAGATATAAAATACCATATAAGGGGTAAATAATGTGATGTTCATTATTATTTATTTATTTTGTCCAGCTCTAAGTTATAAAAACACATTAAAAATGAAATTCAAATAAAACAATCACTTTAAATCACCAATAATATGATGTGCAGGTTTTTCATTTCTAAAGTAATTTTGATATTATTATTATTATTTTTTTTAAGTGGTATTACACACATCCAGAGACAGTAAAATAAATAAATAAATACTAAATACATAAATTAAAAAAACAGTCTTATATAGTAAATTTAAAAATGTCTCATTAAAATATTATTGAAAAAGAAATCTTGGCATAAGTACAGTAGTTCTGAATTGTTTTTATTATGATTTCTTTAAAACATAAGCAAACAAACTATTTAATTTTAAACTATTTTTACTATCTGAAACAGTTTTGTTCACCAAATCAATTTCAGGTGGTGCAACCAACATGCAGATAGCAGATCTTTTGTCATGTTACAAAAAATAAATATATTAATAAAAAGAAAACATAAAGGACCCTGTCAGCCCATCATGATTGTGCGTGTAAAGCAAAAACAAATAAATAAATAAATAAGGACACAGTATTTTAAAGATAATTTTGTAAAAATCAAACTACCTTTACAGATCTTTATTGTAAAATGTTTTAACAATGTTTTCAATGCTTGTTCAATGAATCATAAACATTTAATGAACATGCACCTGTGGAACAGTCGTTAAGACACTAACAGCTTACAGACGGTAGGCAATTAAGGTTACAGTTATAAAAACGTAGGACATTAAAGAGACCTTTCTACTGACTCTGAAAAACACCAAAAGAAAGAAGGGTCCCTGCTCATCTGCATGAACGTGACTTTGGCATGCTGCATGAAGGCATGAGGACTGCAAATGTGGGAGATGCCTAAGTCAGTGCTACAGGAAGATAGGAAGGACAGCTGATTGTCCTCGCAGTGGCAGACCACGTGTAACAACACCTGCACAGGATCAGTACATCTGAATATCACACCTGAAGGACAGGTACAGGATGGAAACAACAACTGCCTGAATTACAACAGGAATGCACAATCCCTCCATCAGTGCTCAGACTGTCTGCAATAGGCTGAGAGAGGCTGGATTGAGGTCTTGTAAACCTGTTGTAAGGCAGGTCCTTACCAGACACCACTGGCAACAACGTCGCCTATGGACACAAACCTACCTTTGCTGGAAAAACTGCTCTTCATTGACGAGTTGTGGTTTTTTCTCACCAGGGTTGATGGTCGGACTCGCGTTTATCGTTGAAGGAATGAGTGTTACACCAAGGCCTGTACTATGGAGCTGAATCGATTTGGAGGTGGAGGGTCCGTCATGGTCTGGGGCGGTGTGTCACAGCATCATCGGACTGAGCTTGTTGTCATTGCAGGCAATCTCAATGCTGTGTGTTACAGGACAGACATCCTCCTCCCTCATTTGGTACCCTTCCTGCAGGCTCATCCTAACATGTCCCTCCAGCATGACAATGCCACCAGCCATACTGCTCGTTCTGTGCATGATTGCCAGCAAGACAGGAATGTCAGTGTTCTGCCATGGACAGCGAAGAGCCCGGATCTCAATCCCATTGAGCATGTCTGGGACCTGCTGGATCGGAAGGTGAGGGCTAGGGCCATTCCTCCCAGAAATGTCTGGGAAATTGGTGGAAGAGTGGGGTAACATCTCACAGCAAGAACTGGCATATCTGGTGCAGTCCATGAGGAGGAGATGCACTGCAGTACATAATGCAGCTGGTGGCCACGCCAGATACTGACTGTCACTTTTGTTTTTGACCCCCTCCCCCCTCCCCCTTTGTTCAGGGACACATTATTTCATTTCTGTTGGTCACATTGAAACTTATTCAGTGTATATCATAGTTGGTGGATAAAAACATTTAACTTTGATATATATATATATATATATATATATATATATATATATATATATATATATATATATATTAGTCCTATGGGTTGATTTATGTTTACTTTATGTGATGTTTTGGAGCTACAAAGGCCATTCTCTTGATTTTTTTGAACCTACAGAGCTGAAATATTTTTTTTTAAATCTTCATTTGTTTTCTGCTGAAGAAAGAAAGTCAACACACATCTGGGATGCAATGTCCAATTGGCTGATTAAAGCTCTAGTTGGTATGAATGTGTCATGTATGTATTATAGATGGAGTGTAGTCCATCCTATGACCAAGATGCCTTGTAGTCTGGCTGGAAGCTTGGCAGTTCAAATTCAAAGTGCAATTAAATAATTTTTACCTTTAACGTGATGGTTTATTAATTTACTGTAGAAAATGCTACACATAATGTGTTATTATTATTATTATTTATTTACTTATTTTATGAATGGATGATATCAAGACGGACACAAACATAACCAACATGGTCACAAATACAAGATTTTTAAAAGATTATTTTCAACCCCTCGGACAATCTTACTTGTGAATGACCTTGGTGACTTGAGCGGGCCAGTGAGGAATCGCAATGTTGCTGTCCCTGGTGCTGAAGCCATAATTTTGAGCAGTAGAAAATAGAACAGAGGTCATTGAGCAAGTGAAAAGATAGCATCACGCTCAGATCGCTCTTTATCGACCAGTTTTAATTATCTTAATGAGCATTGACTGCTTAAGAGCTCTACTAATTGAACGATGGACTTTTTAATCAACATTGTCATGCCATTGTACCGAGTTTGGTTTAGTGTCTGGATTGGTCCTATGATAGCTAGCATGCTCTTCCCATTTATTTGCGCTTCCTCCCTTCTCGCTCTTTTGCGGAGGCAGATTAGAGTTCACACGCCATTAGTCACGGTGGGGTGTTGCGCGCGGATCCCGCGTCGAGAAATCTTCTTTGTGTCAGGATCGCTTTGTCCCTCCGCGGCTGCTTATCTCCGGCACGAACGCACAATTACTTTTTAACGATTTCATGCCGGTTCATTACGAGAGCAGGGGCCGCGCAGAGATACTTATAAAAGGTAATCAGACCTAATTAAGCTCGCACCGGTGCCTATCGTATTGAAGAATGTTGTCAAACTTTAGTGGCGTGACCCATGCTATTATATACCTAAATACCAAAAGACCTTTTAACAATAGGCTCTTTTTTGTATAAGTGAGTGTGTTAAATAAATGCACAAAAGCACTGTAAATCGAAAAATTTCTTAAAATAAAACAATTAAATACAAATTTACAATCTACATTTGGTCAAAACATAACAGGCAAATAATTGCATATTTATAAAAATGTAATATTCAATATATATGGTCTTTTCCAAGCTAATCGTCCATTTTTCATTTAGGAGACAACTCATCTTCTTTTTGTCATCTTCTCTGTGGTGTGATGCTTTTGAAAACAAAAGCACAAAATTCCCTGCTGCATAAATACACACGCACACACAAAATGGTGCAGACTATTGAAAGACATTTACTGTGTATCTTCTTTTGTTTCCTGCTGAGGAGATTCAAAACTATATATGTGATTGCTCTGTTCTTTTCCAAACTATGAATGGAAACACAGCTTGCAAAATAATTTAACACAACCAGGAAGACCCTCAGCTTTAGCAGTAGTAAATGAATTATGGAATAGAAAAGATGGCCTTCATCAAATTTCAAAAACATTTTATCATGGGTAATTACAGTGTTTATCATCCCGTGATCTTGCCAATTAGTGTGTGTCAAACCTCTTTACATATTTACTGAGAAACTGTGACAGAATCACTGTTTAATAAGTGTAAGCCTGCATTCAGTATATTCATGTGATTTGTGCTTTCTGATGTCATAAATCAGAAAATTTGGGCTTTATACCCATGAAGGAAATACAACTATAATCTACACAATCAGAATAAATGCATTACAGTATAATGGCATAAAAAATGGTTGTCCAGATGTTAGATGCATTACTATATAAACAGTTCTATTGATTATAAGTTAAATGACAAGTGAAATTTAAGTAAAAACAAATTCTGGAGAATAAGGATTTAATGGCATCTGTTTCCTTGCCTACATGTCCTATGTTCACAAAATCATTGCATTGCGACAGTTTAGCCAGCATAACCCGATTCAAACACTGAGCTCCTACATTTACAAACCTGTTTTCCACAGTGTCTCCAGTCAATCAATAAATTTCATTCAGCATATTGTGAATGCATGATAGCATTGGGTGACCTTTAAATTGCTGCATAAAATAACCATCCTGAATGGATTGTATTTTGGGGATATGTGGGAAGAAGAAGAGAGTTATGTTCACATCGGAGACCATTAGATGCCAGTTACTGTAGAATTAAACAGGCATGGCCACCAGACAGACTGGATTCTGACAAGCAGTGAATCAGTAAGCAATTAATAGAGTTCAGATCACATATAGTATAGATAAACCAGGAAAGTTGCCTTTAGTTTGAATCATAATATAACCAGTTTGCGGTTTTCAGCAGTGAGCTGGTTCCTCTCCAGATATCATTTTGGAAGACCTACACAGACTCATTGCAGTTTAAGGGTGATAAACAGAGAATTAGTGTATCTAATTGATAAATGGGACAGTTCAAAGGGTAAGGGAACACTTTTTTGGTCAGATTTGCTTAAAATATTTGTGTAGCATTTTTGCAGCACAGTTTTTAAGTAAATTCAATTTTGTTTACTTCAAAAGGTATACCACTTGAATAAGATTTAGCAACTAATAGCACATTGTTTCTAATGAACTTCATATAACAGTTTTTTCTTAATTTAATTGTCTCAAAAGAATTTAATGACTGAGGTCAGTCATTAAACTTGATTCCCCAAAGAAGAAGCACATGAAGCTTCACTTTAAAAAGGTTTCAATTAAAGGACTTCAGACTTAATGGGATAATTCACCCAAACATGAACATTCTCTCATTATTTACTCATGATATCCCAGATGTGTAGGACTTTAATTCATCTGCTGAACACATACAAAAATCTTTATAAGGTTATATCACTATAGGTCCTTAAAAAAATGTAAGCTCCATAAACCACAAAAGGGCAATCTAAAAGTAATCCAGACAACTCTGGTAGTTAAATTCATATCTTCTGAAGCGATATGATAGGTGTGGGTGAGAAACGGATGAATATTTTAGTAATTTTTCCCTCACTTTCACTTTCTGCTTCTTCTGTTTTTGATGATTCACATTCTTCACATATATTATCCCCTACTGGGCAGGGAGGAGAATTCATGATAAAAAATGACCTAAACATTGATCTGTTTCTTACTCATATCTATCATATTGCTTTAGATGTTATGGGTTTTACCAGATGGATTACTTTTTATCTACCTTTATGTGGATTTTCAATTTTGGCACCCATTCACTTGCATTGTACGGAGCTACAGAGCTGAAATATTCTTCAAAAAATATAAATTTGTGTTCTGCATATGAAAGAAAGTAAACATCTGGGATGCCAGGAGGGTGAGTAAATAATGACAGAATTTTCCTTTTTGAGTGAACTTTACACTATACACATTCACTTGTGCAGGGCAATAAAAAAAAAAGTCAGAAGATTGAATGTAACTTCAACAAAGGGACCACAAATCATCCTAATGGTGACTTTAAACAAAACAACCAATTAAAGCAAAACAATGTCAATAATGCTAAAAAGAGCTAAAATGCCCACAAATTCTTACAAACAACTAGTTAATTGCCCCAATAAGTTCCGTTGACCAAACAAAGCGCTTATATTATTCAGGCACATGGGTTTAGGGGTATTCCCCACAACCTCAGTTCTTAACTTGATCGTTTGAGTTAGTGGTACTTAAATCTTTATTTTGTGGATTTTTAAGCCGACTATTCACACACACACACACACACACACACACACACACATGTTGGTCTACCTATCATTATGAGGACTTTCCATAGACATAATGACTTTTATACTGTACAAACTATAGATTCTATCCTCTAAACCTAACACAACCCCTAAACCTAATCATCACAGAAAACCTTCTGCATTTTTACATTTTCAATAAAACATTGTTTAGTATGATTTTTAAGCGATTTGAATTATGGGGACACTAGAAATGTCCTCATAAATCACATTTATAGCATAATACCCTTGTAATTACTAATTTGTAACTTACAAAATTGTCCTCGTAAATCACAAAAACACGCACACACACACACACACACATTGTGTGTGTTGTACATTATTTGTTGTACAAAATAGTATGTAAAGCAATTTTTATACATACGTTTCTGAGTATACGCTACTATTTTGTACGTTATGGTTTAGTCAATTCGGATTTATTTATTTTTTTTCCAAGGAATGGTCATAAATATTTCAGCATCTCAACAGTGGAATGAAATAACACAACAAATGTGTCAATCATTATGAAAACAAATGCTTCAAAAAACATAAAGATGAATCTAGACAAGGTATACAGGTGAAACTCGAAAAATTAGAATATCGTGCAAAAGTTCATTCATTTCAGTAATTCAACTTAAAAGGTGAAACTAATATATTATATAGACTCATTACAAGCAAAGTAAGATATTTCAAGCCTTTATTTGATATAATTTTGATGATTATGGCTTACAGCTTATGAAAACCCCAAATTCAGAATCTCAGAAAATTAGAATATTACATGAAATCAATAAAAAAAAAGATTTTAAATACAGAAATGTCGGCTCTCTGAAAAGTATAATCATGCATATGTACTCAGTACTTGGTTTGGGCCCCTGTTGCATTAATTACTGCCTCAATGCGGCGTGGCATGGATGCTATCAGCCTGTGGCACTGTTGAGGTGTTATGGAAGACCAAGATGCTTCAATAGCGGCCTTCAGCTCTTCTGCATTGTTTGGTCTCATGTCTCTCATCTTTCTCTTGGCAGTGCCCCATAGATTCTCTATGGGGTTCAGGTCAGGCGAGTTTGCTGGCCAATCAAGCACAGTAATACCATGGTCATTGAACCAGGTTTTGGTACTTTTGGCAGTGTGGGCAGGTGGCCAAGTCCAGCTGGAAAATGAAGTCAGCATCTCCATAAAGCTTGTCTGCTGAAGGAAGCATGAAGTGCTCTAAAATGTCCCGGTAGACGGCTGCGTTGACTCTGGACTTAATAATGCACAGTGGACCAACACCAGCCGATGACATGGCTCCCCAAACCAACACAGACTGTGGAAACGTCACACTGGACTTCAAGCATCTTGGATTGTGTGCCTCTCCATTCTTCCTCCAGACTCTGGGACCTTAGTTTCCAAATGAGATGCAAAATTTGCTCTCATCAGAAAAGAGGACTTTGGACCACTGAGCAACAGACCAGTTCTTTTTTTCTTTAGCCCAGGTAAGACGTTTGACATTTGAAGCCCATGTCCAGGACCCGTCTGTGTGTGGTGGCTCTTGATGCAGTAACTCCAGCCTCAGTCCACTCCTTGTGAAGCTCCCCACACATTTGAATGGCCTTTTCTTGACAATCCTCTCCAGGCTACGGTCATCCCTGCTGCTTGTGCACCTTTTTCTTCCACACTTTTCCCTTCCACTTAACTTTCTATTAATGTGCTTTGATACAGCACTTTGAGAACATCCAACTTCTTTTGCAATTACCTTTTGAGGCTTTCCCTCCTTGTGGAGGGTGTCAATGATGGTTTTCTGCACAACTGTCAGGTCAGCAGTCTTCCCCATGATTGTGAATTCAACTGAACCAGACTGAGATACCATTTAAAGGCTCAGGAACCCTTTGCAGGTGTTTAGCTGATTAGAGTGTGACACTTTGTGCCTACAATACTGAACCTTTTCACAATATTCTAATTTTCTGAGATTCTGAATTTGGGGTTTTCATAAGCTGTAAGCCATAATCATCAAAATTATATCAAATAAAGGCTTGAAATATCTTACTTTGCTTGTAATGAGTCTATATAATATATTAGTTTCACCTTTTAAGTTGAATTACTGAAATGAATGAACTTTTGCACGATATTCTAATTTTTCGAGTTTCACCAGTACATGTTACTGATTTACTGTTGCGAACGCTTATACACAAGCTGGTTTCTCAGTCTAGACTGAACCGCGGGACGAAACAGCACAGAGTAGAGAATAACACCCTCTAGTGCTGAACTGGTCTTCCGTCGAGATCCAGAAAAGTCACTTGGGCTTTTCACGTCAAGCACGCTTTTCGCGCTTCAGAGACTGAGAGCATCGTGGAAGCTCTTGTGCCAGAGCAGTCTGCGTGCGCGAGACTGAATTGACAAGTTTAAGGCGCGTGATACTCGCCAGGCTCGTGTCGACAGCGGTGTCACGAAGAGAGGGAGGAGAGCCCGTTTATGGATATTGACGACTGGAGAACACACTTACTCCAGTTCATCATATGAGGTGTTGACAACCAGTGAGCCTAAGCGGTAACTTATCGCAGAATCTCAACCCTCTTTTATGGGGTAAAATCAGTAAGTTTTTCAAGTGCCACCAGAAGTTGTTCGTAATGAGCTGTCATTTCTATCGCTTTGTATCCGCGTTTTCGCGGTGCGGGGAACGAGGCGGTTGACGGCGCAAAAATCGTTTATTGTAGTTAAAGGAATTTAATTACTGGATTTTTTTAGGTGGATTCTTCGCTTTAGTCACTACGGTCTTGCTTGTACAACTGGATACTAAAATGTCTTTCGAAAGATTTTTCTTCGTGTTTGCTTTACCGGGATTGATGTTGTCCGACCCCGGTCATCCAAACCAAGGTGAGTTTAAATCAATTATAATAAATAGATTCACAATAATATCACAACTTATTTAATACTCACAAACAGTGTGCATATCATGTAGCCTATTTTGTGCGCAAAGAGACGTTTAAATATTCAGTCGTTCAATTTGGTATAGGTTAAAACCTTGTTAATGTGCTTCATTTATTTGGGCAGCGAGACTTACTGTATAGGCTACCCATTATTCAGAATATTGCACTTTGTTTTGATTTGCAACTTTAGCGCAGGAAATGTTATATGCCAAGTTTACTATCGTTCTACAGTTCTGCTTATTCTTATCATACTAATAAGATGTTGAAATGTTCCCTAGAACATGTATCTAAATGACTATTGCTGAAATACACTGAGACCGTTTTTCTCGTCGCATCTGTGCCCGTTCCAACTGGTACCCAACTCCTCTTTATATTATCACTCGCAATAGGCAGTGGTTATTCACACAACAAATTGTAGTGAACATAGCAGTATTTTGAGTGCGAAAATTACAAGAACAAGTGACTTTTTTCATGTCTCTGTGTGTAAAGAGAGAGAAGGATGGAGCATATTTGTGTGGGATGTGCAGAAGAGGGAGATAGCACTCAAACCATCATAACTTTCAGTTATGAATCACACTTATTTCTCCAGAGCTGGGATTGAATGCAGTTACTTAACTAGGCCTCACAGTGTAAACCATCAAAGTAGGCAATACAGATGCATTCAGTCTAATAGAACAGAATAGAACACTAAGTTTGCAGTTCACTTGAACGCAATCAAATTGCCCTTAAAACTAAATCCCTCCATATCAAGCAATGTTCCATAATGGCCAATTAGTATGTTTGCAGAGATTACCTTAAACCTAAAATGACCTTACAATATATATATATATATATATATATATATATATATATATATATATATATATATCTATATATATATATATATATATATATATATATATATATATATATATATATATATATATATATATATATATATATATATATATATATATATATATATATATATATATATATATATATATACACCGATCAGCCACAACATTAAAACCACTTGCCTAATTTTGTGTAGGTCCCCCTCGTGCCGCCAAAACTGCACCAACCTGCATATCAGAATAGCATTCTGAGATGATATTCTTTTCACCACAATTGTACAGAACGGTTATCTGAGTTACCGTAGACTTTGTCAGTTCGAACCAGTCTGGCCATTCTCTGTTGACCTCTCTTATCAACAAGGCATTTCCGTTCACAGAGTAAATTCTAGAGACTGATGTGCATGAAAATCCCAGGAGATCAGCAGTTACAGAAACACTCATACCAGTCCACAAAAAACAACCAGTGAGCGGCAGTTCTGTGGATGGAAATGCCTTGTTGATGAGAGAGGACAACAGAGAATGGCTAGACTGGTTCAAACTGACAAAGTCTACAGTAACTCAGATAACCGCTCTGTAGAATTGTGGTTAAAATAATATAATCTCAGAATGCTATTCTGAGATGCGGGTTGGCACTGTTTTGGCCGCACGAGGGGGACCTACTCAAAATTAGGCAGCACAACATCTGCTTTTTATTTTATAAGGTATTGTTAATCACTGTAAAATTACAGAGGAGCACATGACAATATGAAGTTCACCATTAGTGGCTCTTCCAGGAGCAATGACCAATAAACATGAAGAGACAGTGCTCAGAGTCACTCACACACACATCAGGGTAACACATGTGAAATTTAAATAATGCAGTAAACATGAACTAAACTACATTAAATATAAAACAGAACACCCCAATGTACGTGATTTATATAAAAAATAAGAAGAAACATAACTATTCCCATAAAATATAATGGGTCAAGCTGGGAATTGTGGGAATGCCCAAGTATTGTTTTTTACTGTAATGTTAACAATAATTTACTGTAAAAAGTAATGTACTCTTTTGTTAAACATAATGTACATTTTTACCATTAATTATACATGAAAATTATTTTACAGTTAATATTCATTAATCAACGTTTTATTTCTGTAGAATATTAAGAGTCTTTTACCGTTAAAATTACAAACATTTATTATAGTTTAGAACCCTTTAAAGTCCTTCAGACTTCCATTTACATTAAAAGAACACTGTATGTTCAATGGGCTTATCATGCAATCTCTTGGCTTCTCACCTCCTCGTACTCTTATGTCTCCCTGACCAGTTTATTAAAACCACTCACCATTAAATCACCGGTTTGGGTTAAAATTAGCGTTTTTTACTGAGGCATGACTGGTTTCTATTGCAAATGTCAGCACCAAGATAAACTTCAAAATGGGCATTAGGTCAGTGTTAGATAGCAGTGTTCTCCAGCTCTCCTCTAATCAGCTTTGAGTGGTACTCTAAGTGTTCTTCAAGGGCTTTTTACCTCCTCTTCTTCATATATTGGTTGGAGCTTTATCTGACTACCTGTCAGTGGTCAGAGTGAGAGTGGGTAAACGTGTGGCTAATATCCATCTAGAGAAAGAAAAGTCTGACGTTTCATATGACTTAGACCAGTGCTTTGCAACTGAGGGTTGCTTCAGGAGCCATATTTGACAAAGGACATCAAGCGTAAACTCAAACACTGTGAATTTGTTTATCATACTTCTTTAAAACTTTTTACTATAAAACTCAAGTTTTCAAAATTTTTCTAAAACATTTCTGAAGGTACAAATGATTCCATGTAGTCTCTCCTGACATAAATCTGCATGCATTATACTTATAAAATGCTGTTTGCAGTAATTTCAGATAGAGTATGTTACACTGCAAGACTGGTCAACTTCCCAAAAGTGTCTAATGTCAACTACTCTTATATTGCTGTTCATACAATACCGACATATTTCGATTTCAGTGTGTGGATCAGGCTTTGCAGACATTCATTACATTTTAATGCACTTTAAAAGTTTGATTTCAGTTGGACTAATACAAAAATGTGTTTTCTTAAAATGACATAAATGTTTTAATTTGATCCGGCATGTTAATCAGACCACGATTGGCCTTGTCATGGTGCGCATGCTTGAAAGAAAAGAGCTGATGTGTAACCTATACTTAACACTTTCTTATCTGATGTCCTTTCTTCAAACAGACTATTTGATTAGACATTGTGTCATGCATACTTGGACAGGCAGGTGAATATAGCTTGACTATGCAAAATGCACTGATTGTAAAGAACAAATGTCCCCCAAGGATAGTAATACCTGAAATCACTCAATTTGTGGGGACCTGCCAACAGGTTCCACAAAGAAAATGGCTTAGGTTCCTCCACATGCAGCAATTACAGCTTTGCAGATTTTGCAAAGGTTTAATTCATCCAAAATGAAAATTCTGTCATCATCTGCTCACCCTCATGGTGTTAAAACATGTATGTCTTTCTTTCTCTGTGGAGCACAAGAGATACAATTTTTATGAAAGTTGACACTACTCTTTTTTCCATACCTTGAAAGTGAATGGGGCTAACATTCTGCCTAACACTCCCTGTTGTGTTCCATGGAAGAAAGAAAGTCATACAGGTAAAAACAACATGAGGTGATTTTAATATTAGGGTAAACGATCCTTTTAAAGGGGATAGTTCACCCAAAAATGAAAATTCTCTCATCATTTACACATCCCAGATTGTAAGATTTTTAGAAGAATATTTCAGCTACGTAGGTCCTTACAATGTAATTGAATGGTGATCAGATCTTTGCAGCTCCAAAAATCAAATAAAGGTAACATAGAAGTAATTCATAAGACTCCAACCACATCCAGTGGTTAAATACTAACTTCAGAAGCAAAATTATAGGTGTGGGGTAATCATGCCTCCTCGCAGCTTATTCTGGGCCAATGGCCAATGGCCTTTGGCTCGCCAATTACCCTTGGCCCAAAGAAGGCCAACTGGGGATTGAGGCGCTGTCAAAATCAAAGGCGGAGTTTAGCGAGACACTCGTGTGGCATTTCATTCAAGTCGGATTTTGGATATTCCTACTTGAAATCTCCGAACTCTGACCATAAAGGAATTCCATTGACAGATGCTTGGAAACTGAAGTTTAAACAACCAAAACTGCAACACTTTCGTTAGCATAACAGGGGTTTGACTGTTTCCTAGCAACCTAATTGATAAACAATACTGCTATGCTTGCATTTGTGCTACAGGTGTACGATCATCAAACATGAGTTTAATTTACTGTATTTTGTACACCAGTATCTACAAGCGTTTGTTAAACAAGATTTAAAAATCTTGTAATGTTGGAACTATGACACATTGATCGATATAATTTAATAAAATGGAATGTTTATCACTAACTTTGTACATCTCTGGGTGCTGACATATTTGTGTGACTTCACGCACTTGCATCTCAGTGAAAAATATTGCGGACACATTACAAATCTGTTAAGATGCACAATGGCCAAAGCGGTGCCCAAAGGAAGAACTTTCCGTGGTTCGAGATCATGGACAGTGTGCTGGGACATCATCCTGCTGTTAGTGGAGAGACCACTGTGGACTAGGGACGTACCGATACCACTTTTTCTCTTTCGATCCCATTTTGATATCGGAAATCTCAGTATCATCTGATACCGATGCCGATACAGTATTGTTTTTTGCATAATCAGTGTAGAATAGCTTTACATTATTGTGTGGAACTAATTGGGTGTACTCTTTAATATGTAAAGAAACACACGCATCTAACTACACATTATTTAAATATAAATGTATAGCTTATTTAGAAAAACTTTATTGTTAACTAGTATACTAGTATAATGTTGCAGCAAAATTAACAGTAATTCCAGTATAAGTCATCAGTAGAAAAGAAGCCGATTTTTTTTTTTTTTTTATATTTATCATTTGTAAACAAATGATAATAATAATATATTATAATAGTAATATATAGTAATATATCTCAATCATGTACCTTTAACTTTTAAACCCAATGTTGACATTCTCAACTCTCCAGGAATTCCTGTATGTGTCTGTTTTTAGGCAAGTTCAAAGTAGTTTAATTCGCTTCTTATTCAAATTCTGGTAAAAAAAAAAAAAAAAAAAAGCAGCTCCAGTCTTGTTCTAAATGCATATTATAAGTGAACCGAACTATTGAGCATCTACATCTGAGATGTTGTTTGAGCACAAATATTGTGAAGGCTAAAAATAGCCACGATTGTGTGAGTAAACAGGGCAACGCCATTCACTGACGCACTGGGGCTGCACGTGCATTTTATATATTAACTTAGTAAACACAGCCTTTTGTGATTCACAGAGCTATTGCACGTCTTCAAGTGGCTTTGAATAAAATGCCAGTCATATGAACTACTTTAATTGTGTTTTTACGGTTCTTTTATGTAATGTTTGGAGCTTGACAGTAACTAACATGACTAACAAACAGTATCGGATTTGGATCGGGCTCGTCAGACCGATACCTGATCCATCTAAAAGCTTCAGTTCCGGATATCGGATCGGTGCATCCCTACTCGGGACACCATGGCAGTTGAAGTCAGTGATTTAATGTTAAATTATCTTGCTAGCTAGCTAATGTTTCCATACAATATAAACTTGATATTGTAGATAAATCGATAACATGCGTGTTTGTTTTGGCTTGTGAAATGGTCAGGGTGTGTGAAGTATGCACCAGGGTGGCCTATTAAAGGCAGGTTTTAGGGCAACACTGCGGGCTTTTGGCCTGATGGTGAGAATGTAGAGCGATTTTGGTCTCGTGACTCATGGTGCAAGGCTATAGTGGAAAAGCGTTTAATGGAAAGTCTCCCCCATTGTAGAAAAACAAGTGTTTGTGTGTGTCTGTGTGTGTGTGTGTGTGTGTGTGTGTGTGTGTGTGTGTGTGTGTGTGTGTGTGTGTGTGGCCGAGTTTGGGTGGTTTACAAGGAACATTTTTTTTTGGTTACAAACTGGAAATTACAAGGGTATTATGATATAAATGTAGTTTATGATTACATTTCTAATGTCCTCATTATTCAGTTAGCTTCAAAAACATACTAAAGGATGTTTCTTTGAAAATGTAAAAATGTAGAACTTTTTTGTGAGGGTTACGTTTAGGGGTAGAGGATAGAATCTATAGTTTGTAAAGTATAAAAATAATTATGTCTAAGGATAGCTGCACCAACATGTGTGTGTGTGTGTGATGTCTTCCACTCTGAAGATGCTCTTCTTGACCAGGTCAGAGATTTGTTCTATCAATGCTTTGAATTTTTCAGCACAGAGTGTCATCATTTTATGAAATATAACTTAATTGCCTAGACTTTAAACATTTGTATTCCTTTGTGAATAGAGCTTTTGTGTTTAAAGTGTGTAACAGTGGCTACGAGGCAGTGGTGTAGTATTGTCTGAAGAGGTGGGCATACTGTGAATTTATGAATAAATTAATGTGTCATTAGTTTTCTTTAATTTAGCTACTATGAAAATTGTTAATACTTTATAAGTACTCTAATTAATAAACTAATACATACATAATAAGCAAAAATATAAGCATTGTAAATACGTTTAGTAATGTTCATGTTAACTTAACACGTTGACTTGAATTACCATATATAGCCTAAATAAGTGGGGAAAAAAAAACTTTTCTGTGTATAGTGAAGTTGTCTTCCTGCTTAGAAATAAAAAATGGAAATTATTTGATTTAATGAGAAAAAGGCACCACAGACAGCAGTAAAAGGTAAAAAAAAATATTAAAAAAAGACATTTTACTGTATTTAATTACTAGACACAGGTATCCAGCATCTGCAAAAAGCATCAAAAACTAGCACGGGTGCAATTACATGCTGTATTTTCACAAAGTTTAATTCCAAAAGTTTGAATAATGTACAGATTTTGCTGTTTCGGATGGAAATTGGTACTTTAATTCACCAAAGTGGCATTCAACTGATCACAGAGAATAGTCAGGACATTATTGATGTAAAAAAAACAGCAACGCGGCAAAATGCCAGCACTTTATGAGCAGAGATTGCCACTCTGCTACTCAAGGATGCAATAGAGCCTGTCCCTCCAGCCGAGATGAAGAAGTGTTTCTACAGCCCTTACTTCATCATAGTCAAAAAAGGTGGTGGGTTGTGGCCAATCTTGGACCTGCAAGTTCTCAACCGGACTTTATACAGACTCCCGTTCAAAATGCTCATGCAGAGGCGAATTGTAACCTGCGTTCGGCATCAAGATTGGTTCGTGGCAGTAGACCTGAAGGACGCATACTTCCACGTCTCCATTCTGCCTCAACAATGACACTTCTTACGGTTCGCGTTCGACAGCCAGGCATATCAGTACATGGTCCTCCCCTTTGGCCTATCCCTGTCCCCTCACGTCTTCACCATGGTCGCAGAGGCAGCCCCGCTACGGGAAGTGGGCATCCGCACACTCAATTACCTCGACGACTGGCTCATCCTAGCACACGCTCGAGAGTTACTATGCATCCACAGGGACCAGGTGCTCACGCACCTCAGCCATTTAGGGCTTCAGGTCAACTGGGAGAAGAGCAAGCTCTCTCCGGTTCAGAGCATCTCTTTTCTCGGTTTGGAGTTAGACTCAGTCTCAATGTCAGCGCGCCTCAAAACCGAGCGTACGCAGTCAGTATTCGCATGCCTCGCTTGCTTCAGGCCAAGCACAGCGGTTCCTCTCAAACGGTTCCAGAAGCTCCTGGGGCATATGATTCCCTTTCCGCCGATGCATCTGATACCGCTCCAGCACTGGCTTCAGACTCGAGTCCCAAGATGGGCATGGCGCCACGGCACACACCATGTGTTTATCACCCCTTCCTGCCGTCAGACTTTCTACCCTTGGACAGGCCTCTGTTTTCTGTGGACAGGAGTCCCCCTACAGCAGGTGTCCAGATGTGTCGTGGTAAACACAGATGCCTCTCAACTGGGTTGGGGCGCCGTGTGCTTTCCTGTGTGGCCCCGTCTGCATTAGCACATCAACTGCCTCGAGTTGTTGGCTGTACTCCTTGACCTGCGGAGGTTGCTCCCGCTGATTCAGTGCAAGCACGTCTTGATCCTTTCAGACAGCACCGGCACGGTAGTGTACATAAATCACCATGGCGGCGTACGCTCCCGTCACATGTCACAACTCGCCCGCCATCTCCTCCTTTGGAGGCAGCCACGAATCAGGTACTCCCTAACGGAGGCCCTTCTCGGCACAGACGCTGGCACAAAGCTGGCCCCGGGGGCTGCGCAATTATGCATTTCCCCCAGTGAGCCTTCTTGCGCTGGTGCTGTGCAAGGTCAAGGAGGACGAGGAACAGGTCACCTTGGTGGCTCCTTATTGGCCCACCCAGACCTGGTTCTCGGATATTACGCTACTCGCTCCTGATCGCGCTCACTTCCATCAAGAGGGTTGGGGACCTGCAAGCGTTCTCTGTCAGCGACACTTGTCTGGAGTTCAGTCCGGCAGGTGCTCACGTCATCCTAAGACTGTGACCGGGCTACGTGCCCAAGGTTCCTACGACCCCCTTAGGGGACCAGGTCATGAACCTGCAAGCGCTGCCCCGGGAGGAGGCAGACCCAGCCTCTTTGTTGCTGTGTCCGGTACGTGCTTTGCATATCTACATGGACCGCACGCAGGGCTTTAGATGATCTGAGCAGCTCTTTATCTGCTTTGGCAGATGGCGGAAAGGGAACGCTGTCTCCAAACAGAGGTTAGCTCATTGGGTTGTTGATGCTATTTCCCTTGCCTATCATACCCAGGCAGTCATCCTTAGCAGACATCTGCAGAGCGGTGGCCTGGGCAACACCCAACACCTTTGCTAGGTTCTGCAACCTTCAGGCAACTCTCTGTGACGTATTTTCCGCGGTACGGTCCCAATGCTGGCAGGACCGCGTCTCCCTTGGGCAGTACCTGCTGCACCCCTGTCACCATGTCTGTAGAAACTCCTCCCTTGTCAGGCAGGATCTACCACCGCACCATGTCCACATGTGTCTTGAAAACCCCTGTGTGTATTGGCTACGAGTTATATCCCCCCAGTCTGGGCAGGTCGTGGTCTCTGTAGGGCCTTTTCCCCCTGAAATAATAGGAATGGGAAAGGACGCCTTCCCCGACACACCTATGGCGTTAAGATAAGGCTTTTTAACTCTATGACTAGAAGCATAGGGAGAGAAAAGGTTGCGGCTGGCCGACTGGCTCCCATACAAGTCATATCGCCTGTTCCCGTATGGGTACTGAGAACCTAAGAGCAGTATATGACACCTTTTAGTGGGGGGGGGGCGTTGGGGAGGGTTACGTGCATCCGACCCAGCTGCTTTTAACATGCAGCAGCCTGCTTGCACCTGGCCCGGAAGTCACATATCACGGGTAGTGCATGGCCCACACTATGTATGCAAATTTTGTCTGCCAACTTGACATTGGCCTTTTCTCAAGTTGAGAGGTACACGAGGCTCTCAGAAGAGACCCCTTGTGTAACTACAATCGGCACAACGTCTCGTTCCTTCCATCGGGGAACGGAGGTTACAACAGTAACCATGACGGTTTCTTACTTTATATTTTCAACACTTCAGTGGCTCTTCAAAGAAAAGTAAGAAGTTGGATAAGGCTTTGTACTGCCAGATGAGTTCATTTATGTGTGTGTATATGTGTCTGCCTATCTATCTCTTTTTCTGTACATCAGATCAGGGTAATTGAAAAGTCAATGTCAATTAATTTTATAATGTTGTCTTTGGTTTATGAAAAGTCAGAGAAATGTACCTATACAGCATTGAAACACAGGGCACCCTCCTTTCATCCCTTTAAACGAGTATTGCAGAGATAAGTCATTGAGGAGATGAGCTCCTCGTATTGTGTGTATTGTGACATGCACTTCTCTATTGACTCTCTGTTGTCGCGGAAATCAATTTGTAAATTGCACCTTGACATTTTCAGGCCCTGGCTGTGCAATGTGATCTTAGCCTTAACACCAGCACCTGCTTTTCTTGCCTGGCTAAAGACCACTAATGCATGCAGCGCTGTCCTTATCAGAGCAATTTATCTCAAGCATTCAACAAAGGGCCATTTTTTTCCAGATGTGACATTCAAATTCCAAATGTCACCTTTCTCTTCCTCATCTCTCATCTCTGATGAAAAAAAGAGAATTTGAGTTTACATGAATCTCAGCTTTCTTGTCACACTCACATACTGGGACTGGGAAGAGAAATCGAAAAAATATTATAAAAAAATAAATGAACAAAAAATATCAGTAGTCCAGTTTGATATCTCAGACATTGTGTGTGTGTTTGTGTGTGTGTGTGTGCATGATAATCATGCTCAGCATGTGCTCACTGTGAGGATACAAGCTTTAAACTGTTATTGTGGTGCTTTTGTGATAGTTTGGCTGTCTGTTTCATAAAATAAACATGTATTATATGCCGAAAAGACTGTTTGAGTTGCTGTTTGTGTGAATGAAATCAACATCTGCACCTAATAAGCAGACATGGCTGCGTGCATGGGAAGATTGCGTTTAGGTATGAGGTTACGGATGTAACCTCCATTCCCTGATGGAGGGAACGAGACGTTGTGTCGAAGAAGCGACACTAGCTTGAGCGCCGAATATGCCTCTGATCTATGAAAAAAGGCCAATGGGAATTAGGCAGACAGTATTTGCATACCCCGCCCCCGGACATACGGGAATAAAAGTGGGCAAATACGTAGAGTTCATTCAGGGTTTTTCTGAGGAGCCGGAAATGGTCCGGCCACTACAGTGGCTCGGCTCAGTGACGTGGCCGGGAGGACACAACGTCTCGTTCCCTCCATCAGGGAATAGAGGTTACATCCATAACCTAGACATTCCCCGTCTGTCACTCACTTCAGCGTTGTGTCGAAGAAGCGACACTAGGTGTCCAATTCAAATCACACCATGCCCTGAGCCGTGTACGTGTACTGCTGACACAAGAGCAGTATTTCATGTGCAAATTCGACCAGTTGTGTCAGACTGCACGTACCCTTCCCCAATGCCCCTTAAAAAGTCGTCGGAATCCTATTGGTTACCCTAAGCAGGGGACGTTTGCCAACCTGGGAACGGGCCGAGCCTAGCCAGGCCTCTTTTCTCTCTATGTTTCCCAAATAGATTGAAACGGCTGGAGCCCTTACGCGCATTGTGGGAAGAGGGACTTACCCAGTTGGGAAAAGACCCTGCGGAGACCACACCTGCCCAGGAAAGGGGAGGTAAGGTGGCAAAATACGTCACATGGGCCACTCAGGTCACATGTGGAAAAAATGGCGCGGTGGTAGATCCAGCCTCAAGGAGGGGGGAGTAGGTACAGCACGATGACCGGATGGAGCCTGATGATTAAGTCGTGCTTACCCAAAGACTTGTCGTTTACTGCGTCGTGGTGGGCCGTGATAGCAGCAACATACACCTTCAAGGTGGACGGGGACAGCCTCCCCTCCAACCTCTCCTGCAGGAATAGGAGCACTGACCTAACCTCTGTGGGTCTTCAGACCGGAAGAACACCAATTCGCGAACAAGCGCCACTGCAGAGCGTAAAGTTGCCTTGTAGAGTGGGCTCTGGCTTGGCTGATCGTGTCTACGACGGCAGGTGGTAGACCAGCTAGATCTTCAGTGTCCCATCCAGGGGCCAGACGTGGAGGTTCCAGAGGTCTGGGTGCGGATGCAAAAGCGTGCCCCGTCCCTAAGAAAGAAGGTCTTTCCTCAGGGGAATTCGCCAGGGAGGGGCTGTCGCGAGGAATACGAGGTCCGAGAACCAGGCCCGGGTGGGCCAGTAAGGAGCCACTAGGGTGACTTGTTCCTTGTCCTCCCTGACCTTGCACAGCACTTGTGCAAGAAGGCTCACTGGGGGAAATGCGTACTTGTGCAGCCCGAGGGCCAGCTGTGTGCCAGATCATCTGCCCCAAGTGGAGCCTCTGTTCGGGCATACCAGATCGGGCAGTGGGAGGTCGCTTGGGAGGCAAACAGGTCTACCTGGGCCTTGCCGAATCGTTCCCAAATCAGCTGAACCGACTGGGGGTGAAGCCTCCACTCTCCACCGGGCCAGCGTTGTCGTGACAGCACGTCCGCTATCACATTGAGGTCGCCGGGGATGTGAGTGGCGTGCCAAGACTTGACTTGGAGATGACGGGTGAGTTGCGACATGTGGCGGGAGCGTACGCCGCCTTGGCAATTTATGTAAAAAGAAAACAGTCAGCAACTCTAGGCAGTTGATGTGCCAGCGCAGCGGGGCCCCTTTCCAATGCTGCGTGCCCGTGTAGCAGGAGAGTGCCGTGAGAACGGCATTTGTGGGCCAGGTGACCCAGAAAGAGGAAATTGCTCTATTAGTGAAAAACGTGCAAAAAATACCTTTAACTGAATGTTCTCTTCCCGGCCCTCCACCGGGGGACGGAGTGGTCTGTTTACCAACTCCGGAGCAAACGTCTCGATCTCTGGGTCGTCCGCCTCAGGAGCGCTTGGGAGCCTTCCGGGTCCTCGAAGGGGTCTGTGAGACAGGGGGCGTGTGCTTCCTGCAGGCTGCTTGACGCTGGGGCTGAGAGCTGAGCCCACACTTGGTTGAGGCGGAGCAGCACGTTTTATTTTTATTTTTTTTAAGCCGCAGGAGGACGCCCTCGGCGAGCAGACGCTTAAATATGCTTATATGCTTAAAAAGACTCTTTGAGTTGCTGTTTGTTTGATGAATGACAACGGCTACTTATGTTAACGATGGCAGCATACATTGGAGGAAGATCGCATTTGATGTATTGACTGTGTGCATATGAGCTGTAACTTTTTATAGTGGTACTTTGGTGATTAGTTGGATGTATGTGTATAAAATGAACATATCCTGTGCTTCAAAAAACTGTATGAGTAACTGTTACAGTGAATATAAATTACAGATGCTTGACCAGCATAGCCTGTGTCGGTGCGAAAACCATATAATGCTTGTAATGTAACTGGCTGTTGCAGACATATGTGTGACACTAATATGTGAGGCCCAGTTATTAACCATGACATGTGTGACAGTACGTATGAAAGGGTTAAAAGTCAAATGGCAGCTACACCATGCTATCTGGATTCATTTAATTTGACTGAAGATCAATGGCTAATCAATGCTACGTCATTACTACTCAGAAATTGACAAGCGTCCCAATCTATTCATATCACAGAATGCTTTTCACATCTGTGCCACAGTAGGCTGAGGACGACACCGTCTCTATCAACATGAAAGACATCCAGCTGAGACTCACAACAGTAATGACATTCCAGCTAACATTGTTCACTCTGAGTTTGATGTTGCTGCTGTTTTTCACTAAATTTCCTTTTGAGGACACACATTTGAATATCAATAAAGCCTATATCTATAAATTTCAATACATTTGTTGTTCACAATAAACAACTGAGCAAATACAAAAATATACCTACACTCACACAAAATATTAGGGGCAGATATAGCTTTAGTTTCTATAGCCTGATAAAATATCCACTTGCAAGTGAAATGCATTTGAATTAGAAATGTATTATGACCATATTTATACATATATATTTTGCCATTAGTGAAACATTAGTATTTTCATGTTAATAATACAATGTTTTGGGCTGGCGCTTGTCAAACTGGTGCCCTACACAGAGTTCCAGAAGTTATGGGGGGCTTTGGTGTGGGTGGTTGTGCGGACGAGGTGATCGTCCATTAGTTAAAGGAGATCGTCTCAAGGGGAGAGTGTTCCGCGACTGCTACCAGGTCCTTCAATAACATATAACGTGCAAGGACTTGCTGCTGGTGTACTTTTTGGTGCCTCCTTAGGGTAAGATACACCCCCCTTAGGGGGTTGGTGCCCTATACAGACTAGGAAATCTGCATATAGGAAGCGGAGGCCCTAAATGTTTATATCAGTGTTGGGTGCATTTGTGCATTTGCTAATATTATCTTCCATTGATGCTGAGGTTCAGATGACAAATAGAGAAGCCCCACTAAAAAAAGTATTTGCCACTCTAATCTACTTTGTTTTTCTGTTCTGCTTTTTTTTCTTCTTTTTTCTTCTTTTAATCCTACTGATCTGCTTCCCTCTGTAAACATTGCATATTGGTAAAAGGCCTTAAATTCACCATGAAATAAAAATTACCCTATTTATTTTCTAAATGCATGTTACTGTCTTATTGTGAATGATTCGTCCATACACATTTTCTTTTTTTATAAAGAGGTGTATTTCCATAAACACTAAATTACCTTGGTTAGTACGGGACCGCTGGCCTGAATGTTTACATTTCAAAGGAGGAATTTGCGGTTGTTCGAGGCCTTTCACACATGATTGTTTCTAGAGGTGAGTCGGATGCAAAGAAATGGATGAAGCTTAGTAATTTTTTTTATTGAAGGTATCTTGGGATATACAGCACAAGTATGTTTTCTTTATTCTTTATATTAAATTTATTTTTATTAAAAATTTTCAAAATATTGTGATCTTTTACTCGCTTGTTTCTCATTCATCTGCATTGGACTTGCAGGTTGAGGCTCCTGTCTCAAAACACCAAATAGAACTGTGCTTGTCAAGGCACTTTACTGCGACTTTAACTATATGCACAAGCTGAGCTCACGCTGAAAGGGGTCTATATTTGGATTTAGCCTTTTTAATGTATCATTTAATAGCATGTTCTACTACTATAGTAAGTGCAGATTCACCTTGTTGAGATTAAAAACATAAGGTTTAGATAAAGACCTTCAAAAATGACACATCAAAGAAACATCTGAGCCATTCAGGCAGCCCAGATTCTCCTTTTCTGCATCTGCCTTTCTTTCCTTTTTTATCCTTTCCTCCTTTCCATGTGGCCTACTTTAGGGACTCCAGATTTTTACAGACAGACATAGGCGCTAGCTGCCACATCTGATGTGTTTCTGTTGATGTCTCACTCTCCACGCTGAGGCAGAGAAAGAGAGACAACAAACATTCAGCAGTTGATTTGGTTTGAAATGAAGTTTGCGAATCATGTCAACACTAGTTATAAAGACTCTGCAACAAGTCAACACATTCTGCCTTTTCTAATAAGACCATCAATTATTGTCCCATCTGGAAAGCCCCTTGCCATTCACAGCATTGAAATTGCCAGCCCTGTAATCTACCTCTAGGTGATACTGTCTTCAAATGTTTTGACATTTTACTTGAAGGACATACATAGATTTTCAGATGGATCAGTTTTTAGATCTTTTTCAACGTAAAAACTCATGTAAATATAACACACAGAAATGGCCATAATGCATTTCAAATTAAAATGCATTCTAGTAGTTAATGTTTATTCTATCATGCCATGACTAACTTCACAAAATGGCTAACATGAACAGAAAATATTAAACTAGATAATGTAGATAGGGAACTAATAGCTAGACAACAAATGAATTGACCTTATAATTTCTGACCAAAACATGATCAACATTTAGGCGAGTAAATGAGTATAAGTAACCTGCAATTATTACCGTTTAATTGATTCAATTGTATCTTTTAACCCTTAAAATGGGTTTTATTTGTGTAAATTAAATGCTCCAGTCTTCTTTTGAAGGGTTCGAATAATGCAGGCATACACACATCATGCATTTTCTGACTTTATTGCCAGTGCACCGATTCATGCTGGGAGTTACTAACCAAAACCTGAGAAGTTCACTCCTCAGAGCTATATACGTGTATCCTTATTCCCCCCATTTTGCGCATGCACCCTTGCGCAAATTCTGACCAATAACATTTTTCAAAATAAAGGATCATATTTAAAGCTGCATAATCCGTGTATCATTTGTTCATTTCATATTCAAGTAGGAATTCAAAATCAGAAAAACAAAAAACTACTTATTTCAGTATTCGTTTAAAAAACTATTAATGACTTGTTTTCGCAATTTTGATTTAATGCTCAAGTTGATTTTTTCAAATTGGAAAAATAGCCATGGGACACTGTGCGTTTTGCTTATTTGATTTCACTAATATATGGCTTGAATATTTGATTTTCACATCTTGGTGGAACGGAAACGGCCCTTTCTTCTGATTGGTCAACCTGCACCGTCGTCTTCTCATTTCTGTGAGACAGAATAAAAGTTATCTTTTGTTCAGTTGTTCAGATGAATTAATCTCAGTTAATATTAAATTCTTTGACATTTATTCTACAAATCTCACCACATTTATTGCAGCTGAGCTATCTCTCTCATCAACTATTCAGACACAGTGCCTACACATAACTGTAAAATGTTCACTGAATGTAGACAGGGTTTCGTCTTCATATGATTCAGCATTAGGTACAATCATTGCCACATGAAGTAACTGACAGGAGTGACACACACACACACACACACACACACACACACACACACACACGTTGTGTTTCCATGTTTTATGGGGACTTTCCATAGACATAATGGTTTTTATACTGTACAAACTTTATATTCTATCCCCTAAACCTAACCCTATCCCTAAACCTAACCCTCACAGAAAACTTTCTGCATTTTTACATTTTCAAAAAACATAATTTTGTATGATTTATAAACTGTTTTCTTCATGGGGACCGACAAAATGTCCCCACAAGGTCAAACATTTCGGGTTTTACTATCCTTATGGGGACATTTGGTCCCCACAAAGTGATAAATACGCACACACACACACACGCACGCACGCACGCACACACGCACGATTATTATTATTTTTATTTTAAGATTAATCCCTCGCTCCGTATGCCAAATGTCTTTTCACAGTTATCCTTCTTTGTGCAACACAACTTGTTTTAATCATTTATAAGTGGTACCATGCAGCTGATCAGTTGGGCACTGGTGGTCCACACTGCACTGGATGTTTGGCAATTGTGTCTGGCATTCGCAGTTAGACATCACTTTAAAACTGGGGACATTCCCGACTTTACAAGTCATGTACCGCGTCACGGTGGACTTACAGTCAGAACGCCTTTTTCCTAATAATTAGTCCAAGGCAGCTATAGCTTGATCGCTTTAAACAAGCATTTTAAATTGACATCAGTGTTTTGTGTGTTTTTAACATATCAAAGAGTAAAGAAAGAATCAGTTTATTTAAAATGTTACATATTGGGGAGTAATGAACAAAGCAAGATGCGGTTCAGGGAATAAACAGACTTAACGTAGGGTGCATCCGAGACAGATGAGCATTCATGCCAGTGAAAATAAAAGTAAAAAATTCACCAAAACGTCTTGGGTTACGTATTGTTCCCTGAAAAAAGCGGAACGAGATGCTGCGCTGAGAAAAGCGCTTTGGGAACAATCCTACATGTTTGTGACCAGCTGAAATATGTGTGTAACACGTCATTGAACATTGACCGGAATTTATAGCCTCGGTTGGTGTAATCATTGGATGCACCTGTGACCGGGCTATAAATGGACACGCCACCAGCATGTCGTCAGATATTTTTTCTGAAGAGCAGTCCTAGGGCATCCCAGTGCGGCAAAGAAGCGCAGCATCTCGTTCCGCTTTTTTCAGGGAACAAGGGCTACAATACGGAACCTGAGACATTCCCTTTACAAAAAGCTTCTCTAGGATGCTGCGCTGATAAAAGCGCTTTGGGAACAAGAATACCCACGCACTGAGGCTGTCTGGACCCCTACGGTTGTGAAGTGTGCTCACAAGAACGAGAGAGGTCTCAGACAAGAGCTTGGGATGTTGACTCAAGGACATAAGAGCCCAGAGTAGCATGAACATCCAAACTATAAAATCTGATGAATGTGTGCGGAGAGGACCAGCCTGCCGCATCACAAACTTGCTGCAGAGGGAACCCTCTAGCCAAGGCTTTAGAGGAGGTGACCCCTCTGGTGGAGTGAGCCCTGATACCTACTGGCGAAGCTTGACCGCACGCCTTGTAGGCCAGGGTAATAGCATCCTTCACCCAATGCGACATAGTCTGCTTGGTGGCGGCCGCCCCCTTGTTGCGGCCCCCATGGCAGACGAATAATTGCTCTGACTTAGAGAGGTGATTGCCATCTTGAGAGTCAGAAGTCTGTCAGACGCTGACTCTAGAGCTTCAAAGGGGGTCTCAACCAGACCCTCCAGGACTATTGCTAAGTCCCAAGAAGGAGTCCTGGTCCTAACAGGAGGCCTCAGTCGCATGGCTCCACGAATGAAGCGAGCGAGTAGAGGATGCCTCCCCAAAGGCACCCCATCAATCAAGGAATGGCAAGCCGAAATGGCATCCACATAAACACTGAGAGTAGCGGGGCATAGGCCTGCTGACAGTTTTTCCTGCAGAAAGTCCAGAACTGAAACAATCTGGCAGTTAACTGGATCTGCATTATGAACTTTTAGTAGAGGGAAATGCATACAGGCGCATTATGGGCCATGTATGCGCCACCCGTCCAGCCCCGGGGCTGGGTGACTCCGGGAGAAGTAGAGGAGACACAGAGGCGAAGAGGTCCTCTTCTGCCCTGTAAAATCTCACCAGATTTGTTCCAAGTGGAGGGAGCCCTAGCACTTAAAATGGTCTCGATAACCTCAGGAGAAATCCCTGTGTACCTGAGTTGGTACCCTACAGGGGCCAAGCATGAAAGGTTCAACAATTCGGGCAGGGAATGAAATATTATCCCCTGTGCCTGAGAAAGAAGGTCCTTCCTGTTTGGAATCGGCCAAGGCGAGCCGTCGAGGAGAGATATTAACTCCGAGAACCATACCCTGATACGCCAGCACAGCGCTATCATTAAGAGGCAAGACCCTTGCTGGCCAAGACTCCCGGGAGCAGAGAAACTGGGGGAAAACGCATACAGACACATCCGGGTCATGTATGCGTCATCGCGTCCAGACACATGGGGCTGGGTGACTCAGGGAGAAGTAGAGGAGACATTGTGCTGTTCATAGAGGTGAAGAGGTCCTCTTCAGCCCTGTAAAATCTCACCCAGATTTGTTCCACTACCTCGGGGTGGAGTTTACACTCTCCCGTCGTTATTTTCTGTCTGGACAGTAAATCTGCTCCCACATACAGGCATCCAGGGATATAATCTGCCCTGAGGGACAGGAGACTGCCCTGGGCCCCAAGGAGTATACAACGTGCCAGAGATTCAGCTGACGTGGACCTCCTTTATGGTTTATGTAAGAGACTGCAGCTCTATTGCCCACCAGCACCAAGACAGGGCAGCCTCTGGAGGAAGTATTTCAGGGCCAGAAATACAGCCATCAACTCGAGACAATTACTGTGACAACTGAGCTGACGACCCTCCCATCCCCTTGAGCTGGACGACCACTTAAGACCGCTACCCAGCCCATCAGGGAGGCATCTGTCATTAGCAGCCTGCAATGACGAGACGCACCTAGAGTGGGACCCAAGGTAAGAAACCAGGGTCTGAACCACATAGAAAGGGAACAAAGCGTGTGGCGCGTAATCCTTATTAGCCCTAGGGGACTGGCCCTTGGATGAAATCCCCTGGCTTTTAGCCACAGCTGAAATGGTCTCATATGGAGAAAGGCCGAAAGGGATCACCGTGGATGCAGACGCCATGAGACCTAGTATTTGTTGATACTGGTGAACAGTGCAACATTGACCTAGCCTGAGTTTGCTCAGGGTGTTCTGGATGGACGTGATACGAGCGGGAGACAACTGTGCCAGCATCGCGATCGAATTCCATATAACCCCCAGATAGGTGATTCCCCAGGTGGGAGGGTGAACGCTCTTTGACGTTGAGTCTCAGACCCGGAGAAACCAGATAAGCTAAGACAATATCCCTGTGCTGAACTGCCAGTTCTTGGAACTGCGCTAAGATCAGCCAGTCGTCTATGTAATTCAGAATGCGGATGCCCCGGAGTCGTGAAGGAGCCAGTGCTGCATCCATGTATTTCATGAATGCACAGGTTAATAGGGCTAGGCCGAATGGAAGAACCCGATACTGAAAGGCTTTGCCCCGAAAGCAAACCTCAGGAACTTCCTGTGCTGTGGCGGAATTTCTATATGAAGATATGCGTCCATGAGATCGATGTTGACCAGCCAAACGTGATGTTGGGCTTGTGACACGATCGTCTTGATAGTTAGCATCTTGGACTTGAACACCCTGACTGAGCAGTTCAAACTTTGAGATCTAAGTTCGGACGCAACCCCCCACCCTTCTTGGGTACCAGGAAGTATTCGCTGTAATAACCTGACTCTTTCTCTGGAAGGGGAACATGTTCTATGGCCCCTAGACTGAAAGATTTCGCAGTTCTTTCCGTAGTAGAAATGCCTGCTCCAGTTTACGGTAGTGGGGACCACACCATTGAAACACGGAGGGAGGCGAGTAAATTGAATTCTGTAGCCCTTTTCTACTGTTCTTAGGACACACATAGAAGTATCTGGCAGAAGTTTCCACGCTGCCAGATACTCTGAGATGGTATTAATTTAAGACTTCCTGTTGAGGGGGTGTTGAGTGTTCCACATCCTGGATTAAGGCAGGAAGCAACGGTACACCCAACTCTTTGTTGGAAGCCTCTGTCACCCGAAACAACAAAGGCGACGGAAGTGAAGAGGTTTCGTGAGGGTATCGGGAGGCCGAAGTGGATGGTACAGGCACCCCGTCCCGAGGGGAACTACCCCCACAAGGCTGGGTACAAGACCGTCAGGGTTTCTTTCTTTTAGAAATCACGACCCTGATGTCCTGCTTGGAGGGCTGCTGAGGGCGACGAGCCTGTCCCCATTCTTTACGAGGGGGAGCATGACTCACCGTGCTCTGCTTCTGAGCCTCCCTCTTAGCAGAGGCGGAGCGGGACTGGGTGGCCGACGGCCCCGCCCCTGAGTGCGGCGAGGAAAAAACTGCCCGAAGGCTTCCTCGTGGATTTTCGCCTCCTGGAATCTGGAGATAACCGTATTCATGGCATCTCCGAAGAGACCAGAAGAAGAAACCGGGGCATCAAGTAGGAAAACTCTGTCCTCATCCTTGATGCCCGAAAGGTTAAGCCATAAATGCCTCTCCATGCTGACTAAAGCGGACATAGACCGACCAATAGCATGGGCTGTCTGCTTGGTCGCACGGGGAGATAAATCTGTGGCCCGATGAAGTTCAGAAAAGGCTTCTTCGTTGAGCGTTGCACCCGCACGCAAGCCTGTAACACGGCCATGGTGTGCAGCGCAGCACCAGCCTGACCTGCCGCTCGATAAGCCCTCCCCACTAGCATGGAGGTAGTCCTGCATGGCTTAGTGGGGAGAGTGGGTTTCTTGAGTGATGATGCCGAAGCCGGCGAGAGATAACCCACAAGTGTCTCTTCGACCGGCAGCATCATTGAATACCCTCGCACCTCAGCACCCACGATAGTCAAATATAACGACGTAGAGGGCACGTAAACACGAGATGTATAAGGCATCCTCCATGAACGAGAAAGCTCGTCATGGAGGTCCTCAAAGAAGGGAAGGGACTGATGAGGCGTTCCCTTCCCCTGGCCACCAGACAGAAATCTGTCCTCTAATTTGGAGCGTTTGGGGGTCTCTTGATCGCATGGTCAGTTTAACTGTAGTCTATAACTACAGTTACATCGAGTAACTCCTCAGAAGATTTTGAGTCGTGTTTGGAGTGTTCAGATGTGGGTAACTCATAGTCCGCAGACTCAAGAGAATCAAGGTGCCCCTCATGAACTGAAGAGATTCTGGAGCGTGCTTCAAGATCACGCGAAGGACCAGCCGGCTCTGGGGAGAGAGCGAGCGAAAGGGACGAACCCGTCATTCGCTCCTTAACCAGATCCATACAAGAGCCCCACGAATGAAGTGTGGGTGCCGGCTCTCGGAAGTAAACAAGGCGAGCGCGAAGCATTTTGACTGAAAGTAAGTCGCAATGCACGTACCCGCCCTGCCCCAACACGAGAGCAGAATGCTCTTACCCCGAACAAACAAAACAAAACTGATGCGTGTCCCTGACAGTCATAGAACGTTGACAGGGAAACACGCATCGTTTGCTTTGATTCTCCGACATTTGTCCACCTTTTTATATATATATATATATATATATATATATATATATATATATATATATATATATATACCAGAAAGAGAGAAAGGAGAAAAGGTTCACTGCGCACTGCCTAACAAATTCTAAATCCTAGCAGAGGAAACAAAGTTTCTGACAGGCTTGACAATGCTCCGAAGAAAAGGATCTGATGACACGCTGGTGGCACGTCCATTTATAGCCCGGTCACAGGTGCATCCAATGATTACACCAACCGAGGCTATAAATTCGGTCAATGTTCATTGACGTGTTACACACATATTTCAGCTGGTCACAAACATGTAGGATTGTTCCCAAATCGCTTTTCTCAGCGCAGCATCCTAGTGAAGCATTTTGTAAAGGGAACATTATTTCACATTCCAAAGGTTGTAATAAGTTCCCAGTAGATAGACTGATTTACAACAGGTGAGATTATTACAGTAAATCCAATAATATGAGTACAGTATTAGGTTATTGTAGGATAAACATCATACAAATTCATGAAACATTTTATTTTCACATTCCAGAGGTTATAGTAGTTTAATTTTCAGTGGATAGACTGAATAACTGGACAAATCTACTGGGAACTTACTACAACCTTTGGAATGTGAAAATAACATTTTGGTGAATTTTAGTTTATTCATTTTTTTAATAATCTAGTATTACTATATTATTGGACATACTGTAAAAATTTCACCTGTAGTAAGTCATTCTGCGCACTGGGAACTAACAACAACCTTTGATTTTTCTCATAATATAAGTGAATACTGTACATTAATATTCACAGCCATCACTCTGTCAACATTGTTATTTTTTAAATAACATTGTTTTTTTTTTATGAGTGAACATGCAAGTCAATAGTAAAATAAATGACTGCTCTTACCATTTTAGTTGTGGGTGGAGTTTTCAGATCGTCCCTTACGCACCATAGGCGAATATTCAACAAATATCAATCCTAAAACTGACTTTATCCTGCAGTTAAACGTAAGCCTATGTCTTTACAATGTAGGCATATGCTTCAATAGTCTTATGAATATGTGGTTATTTTCATCATCTCATTTAAATCCATGCCTTTTCAAACTGGAGCAAAGGTTTATGTGTAGGGCTGTCTGATAAATCTGGCTATTTGATGAGAAAGATAGCTCATCTGCAATACATGTGGCAAGTTTTTGAGAATACATGTTAAAGAATTTAATATTAACTGAGACTAATTCATCTGAACAACTGAATAGCAGAGGACTTTTATTCTGTCTCACAGGACTGAGAAGAAGACTATGCAGGTTGACCAATCTGAAGAAAGGGGCCATTTCAGGTCCACCCAGATGTGCAAATCAAATTAAATAATCAACATGCAGTGTAACCATGGATATTTTTCCAATTTCCTATTTTTAACTTGTGCATTAACTAGAAATAATGAAAAACAAGTTATTATTTTTTTTATTAATATTGGTTTTGAAAGTCATTTTTTTGTTTTTTTCTAATTTTGAATTCCTAAATGAATATAAAATGAACAAGTGATACACGTATTCTGCACTATGGATGATTTTTTTGGTTAAAAATTTACAAAATGCTATTATTGATTGAGTAGAAAGAAAAAGAAATAAAGAAGAAAAAAAAAAAAAACATTGTTCAAAACAGTTTCCTTAACTTTAAGCCTACAAAATTATTTTGTATTTTGGGCTGTCAGGTCGGATTTGGTGCGAAATCGCAGGCTTATGTCATTGATCCTTACGTTATTACGTCATGTTCGTAAACACATAACAGAAGTACCGGTGTTCTGACGATTTGTGCTGCCTTGTCGGAAAATGCTACCGTAGCGCGAATCGATAGCAGAGTCTGACGATTTGTGCTGCCTTGTCGAAAAATGCTACCCAAGCGTGAATCGATCACAGAGAATGTCGATTCATTTTCTAGCTACTGTTTCCATAATGATGTAAATCTCCCAATATTAAGACATCGTTATTTCATTTAAAACAGGGTAAGTGTATGGGGAGCATATTTTTATATTTTAAATGAACCAGCAATTATCACATTTGATATAACAAGTAAAAATGACATTATTGTATATTATATGAAATACAATTATAATAAAATTATAAGTTATGAGTACTGTATACTGTACTGTTTTTATTTTTAAAACTGTGTGAAAAGTACAAATTATCATAAAATATTCATCTTTGACCTGTCAAAGCACACCTTTCCTAACTGAAACTTTCAGTTATTCTTGTTCAGCTGGCTGACAGTACAAATATTCGTAGTTAGCATTTTTTGACACATGAATATTTACCTTATGTTCACTGTCATTAGAAAAAACAATACTACATAATAATGTCTTCAAGATGTCAGGAGTTGCATATTTTGATAGACCAACGTGCCCTATCAAATAATGCTCCCAGTTTTTTTAAACTAAATAAATGATGAAAGTACTCTGAATCTGGCAAAACAGTTCATTTATTTATTTATTTTAAAGCCTCACGCCATATCACACTACATGAACATTAGCACATTCTGATTACTTACGTGTCAAGTGCTGCTAGCTACTTTGTACACATTTCACACACTCTGGCACTTTTTGCACGTATATGTTGCACAACTATCTTTTTCATATTTGGCACATTGAAAATGTGCCCAGCTACAGCACAAATCACACTGCACCTACAAAAAAATAAAAATCAGCATTAGATACATAAAACTCATTGAGGTACAATATATACGCATTTTTATGTTATACTTTACCATTTCAATCATGCTCTGATCTGCATCTTTTTCAAGCAAGGAGCATACAACGCAGTAATCATCTGCATTCCCTAGAAACAGTGGGTTTAGTTTTAGTTTCTCTTTCTGAGTAAATGAATCATGGTACTCTACAAATGTTTCATTTGTGAGTAAGAAAGAAAATACATTTCACCAAGTATTCACACACATGCAAATGGATGAAAAGCGCATGTTAACAAATTACGTTTATTTTCATATGACTCGATCGCTTTATATTATGAACAGATTGAATTTAGGCTTTTATTCACATATAAACATTGATCAGCAAACATAAACAGAAGCTCAAGCGAACCTGCTTGACACACAAGAACAAACCTCATTGGTTCTCACTGAAGCTCAAATGTGCTGCATAACTCGAGAATGAACGTCATTGGTTCTCAAACGCATGCTTGAGCTTCCGTTTACCATAACTGACGTGTGAATTGATTAATGTTTATATGAACGAAAGAGTTATGGGTTTGTAACTACATGAGGATGAGTAATTAATGACAGAATTTTCATTTTTGGGTGAACTAACCCTTTAACCCTTACAGTTGGGGGGATCTGATGGCCCTGTTATGCTGTAAGGGCATTAAGCTGGGATGGTTTGTGGGGTATGGCATCACCTTTAGTAATATGCCACTGACCTTTATGCTGAAGCAATGCACAAGCTACTTCTAATCGTGCCATGTTAACATCTTGTGCAGATGTCTGGACAGTACTGATGCCTCCACTCTCAAGATAATCTTCGGCAAACTGCAAAATTACATTTTAGCAGATAACGATCATTTTAGTTACTTTTACAAGTAAATGCTATAAAATTGGTAGTATTGGCTACATAATAACATTTGTACAAACACATTTACCCTTAACACTAAAATGCCATAGCTGCTGGAGTCCTGCTGCTTGCTGTGCTGCATTGTTTGAACCATCCAATTTTCTCCCTGTTCACCACAGCCTCTCTTCTTCAAGAAATTCCTAATTATAAAAAAAAAAAAAAAAAGAGAAAAATAAAATAATATAACAGACATATAAGGCATCAAACTCTGTAAAATTGCAACGGTCAGCTTAAAATCTGATCAAGCTGTATGTTTTTAAAGCTAAAACATTCTCACAAGCACTGTTACCTCCAGTTCCGAAGTAATTTTCGCTCATAGGCACCTTCATTTGCCAATGGATCTATCAGCAGAAGGACCTTGTCAGACATGTTGACGATCTAAAAATATTTAGGGAATTAATGTTATTCTCTCATCACATTATATGACATTTATATTTATTTAAGAGATTGTTGTTTTCAAAGCGACTATGAGCTCTGCATGTAAATAATATTGCAGTGTAGAATGAGCAATGAAAGGTAACCAAACCACTAAAATCCAGTGACTCCCAATGTTTACGGGGCACATCCACTCTTCTTCCACTGGAAATTTCATCTGAGGAATGGTTTTGAAATTTGTTATAAATAAAATTTGTTATTGATAATTTATACTGCTAGATAATAACTGTCACAAATAAATTACCTTTCTGATTCCCTGGAATTTTCCAGAAAACAATGAACTAGCAACAACAGCACAGAGCTGGTGAACAGGTTTCTGTGAAAAACAATAATATTTTATTATGAAAAATTGGTAACACTTTACAATAAGGTTCATAGTTAACTACATTAGCTAACATTAACTAATAATGAACTGCACTTATACAGCATTTGTTAATCTTTGTTAATGTTAAAGAGTAACAAATGTATTGATCATGGTTAGTTCATGTTAGATAATATATTAACTAATGTTTATTAAATTAACCTTATTGTAAAGTGTTACCAAAAGTACAGTGCATAAATATCTAAAGTGTGAAAAATATCTATAAAGTATGAAATATAATAAAGTATGAAAAATATCTAAAGCTTAATAAATACAAGTCCCACTTGCCTGTTGTTTTTTTAATGAGAAGGTGCACGTATGCATCGATAACCTGCATTGAAAAAAATACATCAAACAAACATTTAGATTTTCTCTTTTGATACATTTTCAACACTGCAGTTTGGTCTCTTACGCCATCAGCCACACTGTAAAAAATTCACCCGTAAATTTACAGTAAAATACTGGCAGCTGTGGTTCCAGCCCTTTACCGTAATTTTACGGTTTCAACAATGCTGTTATTTTACAGTAAAATACTGGCAGCTGGTTCCAGCCCTTTACCGTAATTTTACGGTTTCAACAATGCTGTAATTTTACAGTAAAATACTGGCAGCTGTGGTTCCAGCCATTTACTGTAATTTTACGGTTTCAACAATGCTGTAATTTCACAGTAAAGTACTGGCAGCTGTGGTTCCAGCCATTTACCGTAATTCTACAGTTTTTAATTTTATGGCTGTGCTTCACAAAGTACTGGCAGTAATGGTTCCAGCTATAATTCTATAGTATAAAAAGTTAGAATATAAATACTGTTTTATATTTACTCTATTGTCCGATATCTATTAACATCCCTATATTTACTCAATGGAAAAAATGAAGAAAATATACATTATGGTACAGTATTGTTTGCCATTTATTTAAAACAGCTAACAAGTTTTAACAATACATTAACAGTTAAGGGAAAAAAGTCACAGAAAATACATTGTAAAATGTGAGGAAACAGTAGGCAAACAAAGAAACCTTACATTCAACATGTCACATCAGCATCCAGGCAAGAGAGGAATTCTGAGTCTGAGAGGAAAATATTAAGGAACCAATGGATGAAAAATCCTTGACAGAGGCAAAAAACTGCCAAAAGATCTGGCCTGAGAGGAAGTCCGGATCTGAGAGGACAAGAGATCCAATGGGTGAAAAAACTGTAGGAAGAGGCAAAAAAAAGCCAACACGTCCCACCTCAGCTTTTGACACATCTGGCCTGAGAGGAAATCCCGATCTGAGAGGACAAGAGAACCAATTGGTGAAAAAAACGTAGGAAGAGGCAAAAAAACTGGCAAAACGTCCCACATCAGCTTTGGTCTGAGAGGAAATCCAGATCTGAGAGGAAAGAAAATCTTAGTGGTAAAATAAATCACATGACAAAAACTAGTGATCACATATTCTACGAACACTTTTAAAAGAGACATAAAATGATCATGTTACATAACTAATTTTAGAGATTATCTATACTTTACTAAACACATCTCATTAAACATTCACAGTGCGTCAGTAAGTGAATTTCTTGTTACTTAATGACCCACAAATGTTTTTTTGTTTTGTAATAGTTGTTCATGATTCGCTTGTTTGTTCTGAGCAGTTAAACTGTCCACTGTTCTTCAGAATAAAATAATCCCCCTGGAACCCTATATAATAGCGGAGTCCTCTAACTAATGAGTAGTTCTCATTGTGAAAAGATGGGTGTTAAAACCATGCAGTCAGTATTGTAAAGGGTTTAATTGTTCAGAATGTGCTGGAAAACCAAAGACTGAGCAAGACATTGTGGATTTTTCTGAAGAACATTGGGCAGTTTAACTGCTCAAATCAAACAAGGTACTCATGAACAACTATCACAAAACAAAAACAACATTAGTGGTTCATAGAGGTAACAATGTAGTCACTCACAAAATGTCCATTTTTATTACACTGCACTGAGAGTGTGGCTAATGGCATGTTTAGTAAAGTCATGAAAGATTATAATTGTTTGTGTAGCTAGCTTAAACACTTTGTTTGTCTATAGATGTGACTGATGAAGACCAATGACCAATTAATGCAGAAAATCATCCAATTCCAAAGGGTTCAGATACTTTCTTACCACTGAATATGAATGCAGTTAAGAGGTGTTGATTCTTTTAGGAAGCTGCAAAATGTGAGCGTCAGTGGGCATTTAAGTTTAGTTACCTAGACGAAGTTCCATTCGAAATCGATGAGGTTCTTCAGGAGAGAAGCAACTTTGGGATTGACAGTGGCAGACTTCTTGGTGACAAGTTTTCCAGTCTTCTTTGAAACCACCTTGCCTCTGCAGGTCTTCGTACCTCTTTCAGGGTTTATCCCAACGAATCGTCTAAGGGTAATAAAAAAAACACACATTAAAAAGAAAACTTACAAAATCGACCTTTTATCAATTTAAATATTGGATTAAATATAAATAATTAACCAATTTAAAGGGTACTATAAAAGGTGATAAAATACCTTTGAATGAATTCCAAGGTGCCACATGCCTCCTCTGGATACTTAAGATTGAAGACGTAGAACATTGCAAACATGGTTGCTATTGCAGTGAGGAATCTTGGTTGTATGCCCTCACAAACAACACGACTCTCTAGGGTAATCATCCAGCGTTCAGTACAGTTCTCTGCCCTCCCTGAAATGAATTTTATTTTTATTTTAAATAACAGTTCACACAATATTCTAATTTTTCTGATTATTTACTCATTCTAAGGCCATCCAAAGAGTGTATGACTTTCTTTATCAGAACACTGTGGCGAGTGGGACAAGGTCGAGGGACGTGAGAGAATGTCACAAAGACCGTTCATCATCAACGTGATTACTGTCGAGTGACACCTGCGCGACGCACCAGTCTCGTATATCACACAGAGGAGTGGAAGCATTAAAGGAGTAGCAACGACAATGGAGATCGAGAGAGGAACAGGCCTGATTTTATGTTTGGTTTTGTTTCTGTTTTATGTGGCCAGCAGTCGTCCGTGAGGGGCTGCTGGCTTTTACTTTCATTTTTGTATTGGTTTATTTATTTATTAAAATATTTGAATGTTTGCTGGTTCCCGCCTTCTTCCCATAACAAAACCCAACATAAAATCAGGCCTGTTCCTCTCTCGATCTCCATTGTCGTTGCTACTCCTTTAATGCTTCCACTCCTCTGTGTGAGATATGAGACTGGTGCGTCACGCAGGTGTCACTCATCAGTAACCACGCCACCGGTCTCGCGTCGTTCTCTCACGTCCCTCAACCTCGTCCTACTAGCCACATACACAAATACATTCTTTTAAGGAAATTAGAGCTCTGTGTATGTATGCAACAAGTCCCATCCTTTTGACAATCCAGACAGCATATTAAGGCATCATTACAGTAATCCACAACTTTCCCGTCCATCATTTCATGTTTTCTAAGGTAAAATGATACATGTTGGTAAGAAACAAATCCATTATTAATATTAAATTATTAACTGTCCTGTTCAATCAAAACACAAATAATTTGTGGCGCTGTGTCAGATCACTCGCATCCATAACATAATATGGCACCAGTTCACTTGCATCGTATAAATCTGTAAAACAGCAGATATCATTCTAAAAATCTTGCTGTGTTCTAGTGAAAAAGAAAGTCAAATACTTCTTTGATGGCCTGAGGGTGAGTAAAATATCGCATCATTTTTATTTTTGAATGAACCTTTCTTTCAAAAGTACTGCCTTTGCAACCAATCGTTTATCCCATCTGCACTAGTTATGACATACCACATAGAATAAGACGAGGGCTGGCAGGTAGATGTGGCATCTTCTCTACATCAGCTGCAGTCGCAGAAACCTGAAAGAGAACAAAAAAATTAGAATGATATATAAATAAATAAATTTGATAAAAATGAAACAAGAAACAAAAGATTTTAAAAACACTCACATCTGCATGTAATATCAGGCCACTTTCACTCTCATTGAAATGTCTTAATCCAAGCAAAGAAATTCGACGTCGAGCACGGAGAACAGTTGAGAACTGTCTGTCTTCAAAACGTGTTTCGAGCCGAAAAGTCGAGAATATCCGCCTCGTCTTTCAAAAATAACCTCTTTGACTTTTTAATAGTATGAAAGTTACATGTGAATCTCACAAAAAAACAGGTAAAAGTTACTCGCACCAGTAAATCGAAAAATATATAGGCCTAACAATATAAATATCTATTTTGCTTTGGGAATTTGAACAGCTTTACAAGATTATTTGCATGGAAACTAAACAAATTGACCACTAACTTTTAATTATTATAATGGATCTGGATATTTCAAGTAGTTTTGTATTTATTCTCCATCTTATGTGCATGATATTATGCAAATAACATTAATGCATCGGTAAGATTCGCGTCGTGTAACTTAACATAACTGAATCAGAAATTCATGTAAATCGAGTTAAGGGTACTAAAAATGAAAGCCAAACTAATTTCTAAATGGTAACTTAACTTTAATCAAGCAAATAGTTCGCCGTGATGGAGCTCAGAGAACATTCATTAGCAGGCGAAATGCCTCAACCGTTGAGAGCTCTGTCTATAAAACGCGATTCGCGCTCAGTAAAAGCACAATCAAAAATACCTCTTGAAAAAGGCGATTGTACAGGTTGGGAGAAACTTAACATAATAACAGTAAAGAAATAATCTTACCTTGAACAGTGTCCTTCTTTAAGATCGTCTAGATGAGTGTTGCGAAACAATTCTGTTAATTTTGACTGCTTTCTGTTCGAAAATAGACTGCGTTGAAGATGCCCCGCCCCCACGTGCTATTTTTTACAGTCCAAGACTGTTTTTTTCCAGAAACAAATGGGTTTACACATAAATGCTGTAAATTTACGACAAGTAATTAATTTATGGAACATAGACTGTCAATTTACAGGATTAAACTGTTTATTGAAATAACAGTATTTTACTGTTGGAAATTCACTGTATTTTTACAGCAATTTTTAACAGTGCAGCCACTCAGTCCCATGCAGTGTACGGAGAGATACATCATACAGTTTATATGGTCCAACAACTGCTTCCACCTGGCCACAATCTTTTGCAGCCTGCATCCTTCTAACTGTAAACACAACGTGAATGTTAAATCACTTACATATTTGACTGATATATAGATATTACCAACAAATTTGGATTCTCTAGAATGTAAATTCAGTCTGTAGCATTAAGATTTCCTAATAATGCAATGATGCCTGATGGCCAAATCCATCAATTAAAAATGGTATCCACATACTTTTGTCAATATAGTGTATTTGAGAACCAGTGACTAGGGCTGGGGCGGTATGGATTTTTTCTATCCGCGGTTGAAAAGCAAGATATTCCCGCGGTATAGCGGTAAACCGCATTAAATACATTACATTGGATCAGAGAAGTCCCCCCCCCCCCCGACAGACTTTGGCGCACACATCAGAAGTCGCTTTTGATAGACAGACTTTAAATATTGTCACCTACATCCGAAGAAAAAAACGAGCACAATTTTAAATAGTCAAATTTTCATCAAGCAGTAATTTGGCATGAACTAATCACTGTATAGATTTCCTTATTTATGATTATTCTCAGATACATTCGCATTGAAGATGGGTCAGACATGATTTTGACCACTTTATTAAGTTTTGTTTTGTAGAAAGCCTTTCTTTAACTTAAAATTTCGTTTTGTATAAATTGTATCTTAATTTTAATCACTGTTTCATTAACTAATTGCCTGGAATTAATAAATAAGAAGCAAATATAGCAGACATATAATCAGCAGCAGGACGTGGAAGCGCCGATGCGATCTCTTCTGCGTGAGCTCTCTCATAAATGAACCGAAACTCGCGGCTAGGCCTACTGCCTCACAGACATGAGAAATAAATAGAAATCTTAAAATGCATTTTAAACAAAATTCAAAACAAAATGATTAAATTTTAGGCTACAGTAGCCTAGTAGTCAGGTTTGCCGATGTGCGTTACTATTTATTTATTTATTTTTATCCCTGTGCCAATCGAAACGGACTTCACTGCTGATATTCTGGGGATACAACATAGCCAATAGGCTATAGCCTACTAGGGACTTTAGCCTTTAAAATATCTTTGCTGCATTGGATCAGTCTCCTTTCTAGAACAGCCAAGAGCTTTCTAGCCTCGCAGCAGCAGCGCCTTGCATCGCTCAGACCTTAAAACAGTCAGCGCCATGGATGCGTTTTGAAAATTTATCAAAAAACGTTGGTGCGGACAGATGAGTTTTGTGATGCGGTTGCGGATTAAATAATAATAGCCCATCCGCGCATCTCTAATACAAATGGAATGTTATTATGTGTCATGGAACATTGCGCTCCCCAACTCGCGAAAGGTCGGATTTGCTCCATATTTTGATAAGTTTTGTTTAGAAAACCTTGAATCCATGTAGGCTAATATCATTAGACATAATCCATATCATTAGAATCAATGAATCCATGTCATTAGACACAACGAATCCAAGTCATTAGACACCTCATGCACACATGTGCAGGCCAATGTTTTTGTTTTTTTGCGGTGACGACGGTGACAAGCTCAGACCCGCGGTTGGAGTCACGTGACCGCGGTATTGCGGTAATGCGGTAACCGTCCCAGCCCTACCAGTGACCAACAGGTCAGAAGAGCCAACAGGCCAACATGAACAGTTTGAACAGGCCAAACCCTTTCAAGCAAACAATAAACTTGGGTACACTCAAAAAAATGATATGTTGGCTTTAACATTTTGCTGAGATTCATACGCTAAATGTTAATGTCTGTGTGTGCATACATAAAATATTTTTTTAGAAGTTTCTTTTTTTTTTTATTGATTTGAAAATTTGCATTTCATCAAAAAAGCTAAAAATGGTATGCTCTACAATGTCAGTGCTGCTATAATCCGTAAGGTAAATTTAACTCAGAAATTATGCTGTCAGTGAGTTCAGTGATTCAGGTCAAATGATTGTGAAATATTGATTATGTCAAAAAAACAAATCAACACCATCAGATCACGTTTTCTATTTGTTCGTCTGGCTGTTATAACTCACTTACAGCAGGCAAACACCATCTAAAGTTAATGATGTGAGAGTCAAGAGCCCAACTAAAGCAGACACTGATCTCCATAACGGTGACTTAAACATTCCGGTTTTCTCCTTCAGTGATTGTACTTGTTATAATCAGGTGTCTTCAATAATGCTCAATCATCACTCAATTATTCACTTACTTCTCTCATTAACTTTAACACTGCTTCAGTGTTCATTTAACACTGCTCAGAGTTTAACTGGGTCCCTTAAAATGACTTAATTCCATGATGCTGAAGTTACATGAACAAATTATGTTTGTTTAACGTAATTCAGTTATGTGGGACCTGTAACCCTGTTGACATAAAGTTAATTAAAGCCAACATGTAATTTTTTTTGAGTGTAGGCCAAACAAATGACCAACGGGTCAAACTTGCTAATATAGAACTCAGTAACTACAACCTATTTCTTCTGCATGTTCCTTTGTATTCAGCGATGAGCCTTGTGGATGCTTCAGGATTCAAGATTGTTATTTGTTACAGTTATACAACATAGTAGTGTAAACTACATCAAGTAGTTAGCCCACCTATAGTGTAGAGATTTTGCTTTTTACCTCGTGTGTGTCATCAGGACTCTGAATGTTTTGCTTTGTGGCAAAATGAACAACTGAAGGCCTCTGTGGAATGGAAATGTCTTTAGTCATCCTTTTCAAATCCTGTTCAGTGGTCAAAGAAGGTGGGCTACAGGAAAACATACAGGCCATGTTCTCTTTCGGGATCTTGTGTGATTCCTGCCTGGGGACTGGGCCATCATCAGTTTTGCTCCTCCTGTATGGCTTGATGTGGTTTACATTGTACTTGCTCTTTAAAGTTACACCTTCAGAATTAGACAATGTAACAAGCTTGCCACATATAGACTCAATGGTATAGGGTCCAGTAAAATCAGGCTCAATTCTTCCTCCTTTCCTTCCCTGCTTCCTCATGTTGAATAGAAGCACCTCATCTCCAACACCATACACAGTGTAACGATGAGCAGGAAGGCAGACAAGGGGCAAGGATCTAAATGCAGGGGTTTTTATTATATTAATAAGATAAACAAAACAGGAACAAACAAAACATCCACGGTGGGAAAAATAGAAACAAAAACACGGAAGACATTAAATGGAACAAAACACGAAAGACATAAAAAGGGTTCACGAGTAGGATAGGCACAACGGGGAGCACGGAAACAAGCATACATAAACATCAACGATAGACAAGGGAATGGAGAACATACAGGGTATATATACACTGGATACATGATGATGACAAACTACAATCAGGTGAGCACAATGACACAAGGCTGGCAGTGATGAGTGCTGGGGATCATGGGAAATGTAGTTTTAACACGAAGACAGTGAAACACGGGGCGGACAACAAGGAAAACGTGACATGGAATATGAACAGAGACGGGTGAACAGAAAACACAGGACAGATAACAGGGATCATAACATAGGCCCCCCTCAAAAGGACCGGATTCCAGACGGTCCTAGAGGGGAAAAGACCCACAAAGACAACAACAAGAAAAAATGACCAAGGAGTGAGGGGCTAGACCCGGGGGGAAAACAGACAGATGAAGGGGGGCACAAGGGACACAGAGACAGACCAAGGAGATACAAGGGACAATTAGGCAGACCATGGGAGTACAAGGGGCAAATAGACAGACCAAAGGGATGCAAGACAGGCAATCCAAGGGGGCACAGAGAGCAGACAGGCAGTCCAAGGAGGCACGGGGGGCAGACAGGCAGTCCAAGGAGGCACGGGGGGCAGACAGGCAGTCCAAGGAGGCACGGGGGGCAGACAGGCAGTCCAAGGAGGCACGGGGGGCAGACAGGCAGTCCAAGGAGGCACGGGGGGCAGACAGGCAGTCCAAGGAGGCACGGGGGGCAGACAGGCAGTCCAAGGGGTGTGCGAAGGGAACTGGGTCAGGTGGCTTGGGAGGTGGCCGTAGAGCAGGGGCCGGTTCAGGGGGCCTGGGAGGTGACCACCGGACAGAGGCCGGTTTAGATGGCCCGGGAGCTGGCCACTTGGCAAGGGCCGGTTCAGGGGGCCTGGGAGGTGGCCACAGGACAGGGACAGTTCGAGGAGGCCTGGGAGGAGGACACAAGACAGGGACAGGTCTAGGGGGCCTGGGAGGTGGCCAACGGACAGGGACAGGTCCAGGAGGCCTGGGAGGCGGCCTCAGGACCGGGACAGGTCTCGGGGGCGAAGCTGAGAGGGGCTCTGGAGACGAAGCTGAGGGAGGCTCTGGAGGCTCAGGAGGCAGAGCTGAGGGAGGTGCTGGGGCCTCAGGAGGCGGAGCTGCGAGAGGCTCTGGAAGTTCAGGAGGCGGAGCTGGGGGAGGCTCAGGAGACGGAGCTGAGGAAGGCTCAGGAGACGGAGCCGAGGAAGGTTCAGGAGGAGGAGCCGAGGAAGGCTCAGGAGGCAGAGCCGAGGAAGGGGGCGCCGTAGGAGGCTTTAGGGGCGGAGACCTGTAAGGCTCAGGAGGTGGAGCTGTAGGAGGCTCGGGAGGCGGAGCCGAGGGAGGCTCGGGAGACGGAGCAGAGGGAGGCTTGGGAGACGGAGCCGAGGAAGGTGCCGCCGTAGGAGGCTCTAGAGGCGAAGGCCTGGAAGGCTCTGGCGGTGGAGCCGAGGGAGGTGGCACCATAGGAGGCTCAGAAGGCGGAGCCGTAGGAGGCTCGGGGAGAAGGGCCGTGGAAGGCTCGAGAGCCTCTGGAGGCGGAGCCCTGGAGGGCTCGAGAGGCTTGAGAGACGGAGCACTGGAAGGCTCGAGAGGCTTGAGAGGTGGAGCCCTGGGAGGCTCGGGAGGAGGAGCCCTGGAAGACTCGAGAGATTTGGGAGATGGAGCCCTGGGAGGCGGAGCCCTAGGAGGCTTGGGAGGAGGAGCCCTGGGTGGCTCGGGAGACTTGAAAGGCGGAGCCCTGGGTGGCTCGGGAGACTTGAAAGGCGGAGCCCTGGAAGGCTTGAGAGGGTTAAGAGGCGGAGCCCTGGGAGGCTCGAGAGACTTGAGGGGTGGAGCCCTGGGAGGCTCGAGAGACTTGAGGGGTGGAGCCCTGGGAGGCTCGAGAGACTTGAGGGGTGGAGCCCTGGGAGGCTCGAGAGACTTGAGGGGTGGAGCCCTAGAAGGCTCGAGAGACTTGAGGGGTGGAGCCCTAGAAGGCTCGAGAGACTTGAGGGGTGGAGCACTGGAAGGCTCGAGAGGCTTGAGTGGCGGAGCACTGGAAGGCTCGAGAGGCTTGAGTGGCGGAGCACTGGAAGGCTCAAGAGACTCGAGGGGCGGAGCCCTGGGAGGCTCGGGGGCAGAGCTCTGGAAAGCTCGGGAGGCGGAGCTCTGGAAAGCTCGGGAGGTGTTGGGTCTTGGATGGTAGAGGCCACAGACGCTGGCTCTGGGACGGTCGAGGCCACAGGCGCTGGCTCTGGGACGGTCGAGGCCACAGGCGCTGGCTCTGGGACGGTCGAGGCCACAGGCGCTGGCTCTGGGACGGTCGAGGCCACAGGCGCTGGCTCTGGGACGGTCGAGGCCACAGGCGCTGGCTCGCTGACCGTGGCAGGCGTGGGCTCTGGCTCGCTGACCGTGGCAGGCGTGGGCTCTGGCTCGCTGACCGTGGCAGGCGTGGGCTCTGGCTCGCTGACCGTGGCAGGCGTGGGTTGGGAGGCGGAAGCCTTCCTTCTCTTCCTCCTTCGGGCGGACGAAGTTGGCAGCGCTGGCACGTTAATCTGGGTAGGTAGGGGCTCAGGTTTGACAGCCGGAATCACGAGGGGTGGTTCCTCGGGCGCGAGTTTCCTCAGAACGAGACTCACGTACTTCCTCCACGGGTGGTCTCCGGGTTTCGGCGCCTCTCTCCGCCGGGATGACGGTAACCCGACACAGTAGATGGTCCTCAGGGCGTTGTCGTCGAACCCGGTGTGGATGGCGACCGTGGAGAAGAGCCGTGAGTGCTCGCAGAGGGGAAGATTTGCCTGGGCCAGTTCAAGGAAAACCGCTGCTAGATCCATAGGTGTTCTATCGTTCTGTAACGATGAGCAGGAAGGCAGACGAGGAGCAAGGATCTAAATGCAGGGGTTTTTATTATATTAATAAGATAAACAAAACAGGAACAAACAAAACATCCACGGTGGGAAAAATAGAAACAAAAACACGGAAGACATTAAATGGAACAAAACACGAAAGACATAAAAAGGGTTCACGAGTAGGATAGGCACAACGGGGAGCACGGAAACAAGCATCCATAAACATCAACGATAGACAAGGGAATGGAGAACAAACAGGGTATATATACACTGGATACATGATGATGACAAACTACAATCAGGTGAGCACAATGACACAAGGCTGGCAGTGATGAGTGCTGGGGATCATGGGAAATGTAGTTTTAACACGAAGACAGTGAAACACGGGGCGGACAACAAGGAAAACGTGACATGGAATATGAACAGAGACAGGTGAACAGAAAACAGGGATCATAACACACAGTATTTTTGTACTTCTTTTGTACTCTTTTTTCATAGGCCTGCTTCTGTTTTTCCTGAGACTTTGAGATGTTTTCCACAGTTGTTGTTTTTGCAGTCTCCATTGACTTTTTTTTCCCATCCAAAAATGTACCGTAAGTTTTCTCCTCAGGAAGAATTATGTTGGAAAGCTGAAATGAAAAGCATTTTTTTTTTCTTCTAAAAATGTAAACCCACAGGAATTCTAAGTTATTAGGGTTGACGATTTAAAGTGTTAATTTATTTTGTTATAGAAAAATAACACAAATTAAACGATTTAATTAATTTAACGGATTCATTTATTTAATTTATTTATTTTATGGAATATAAAATGTCTTTTTAAGAATGTTAATAACCAAACTGTTTTGGTCTGTAAATATATCTTCCAATTCAGATGCAGCTTCTGAAAAATAACACTTGGCAGGTGTAGCCTAATAGTTTGTGTAATACATTCTGTTGAATCAAAATATTTCTTTCTGAAACTACTTCTTGAAATGTCTATTTGATGCTTTTCTCATTTAACTTTAAATTATCTTTTTTGGGGTAATTTTTCAGCCAAATTTGATGTGCGATTAATTAGATAAATCGGCACATCATATATTTAATTAGATCTTTAAAAAAATTTAACCGCTTGACAGCCCTAATATATATATATATAAACTGATTTTTATAGTTGATTTTGAAAACTAACTTTGCTAGAGCTCTGACAGCTTAAGAAAATGCCATTACAATTATTTTTACAATTATTTTTAAGAATTTTGCAGCAAACTTACCGGCATATCAACAGGAACCTCAGACGGGAAAACTGCCTCCCTCCCGTACATCAAAAGAAAAGGGGAGTGTTTTGTGGTGGTGTGGAACTTAGACCTTAATGAAAATAAAGTAGCATCCAAAAAGACATCCCAGTTGTTCTGATTCTCATTGACCAATTTTGTGAGAGCACTAAGATGTAATTAAGAAATGCAAAATAAACAAAATTAATCCTATCCTAGGAATAATTAAAAATGTCTTTCTCCAACCATGCACAGCATAAAACACTGATATTAATTATATAAAATAGGATATTATATACAGTGAATAAATAGTAATACATTTAATGTGTGAATAATATAAATTATACATGTTTAAAAGCAACAGAGTTTTTTACCTGAAATCGAAGCGGTATGTGAAAAGTAATGTAACAAAACAAGCCTGTATCATAAAGTCCAGGCCATTGGTTTGGGGGTGATATGTGACATATCATATGCTGTGACACTTCTTTCAATCGACAACAAATTACAGAGGCTGCTGTTGAGCTGAAACATAAAACAGTTACAGAAATAAAAAAAAAAAAAAAAAAAAAAAAACAAGCAGAAAGGACAAATAACAATACAACAATAGTATTTGAAATATGCACATACTTCGTTCACAAATTCTCTTCCCTGGTCAGAGAGGATTCTTTTGGGACACCCATGTCTATATATAATAGAGCATATATGGCGTCCCACTTCTGCTGCTGTTTTGCTCTTTAATGGGAAAGCCTCAACCCATTTTGAAAAGTAGTCTGTGGCTGTCAGTATATATTGGAAGCCATCCACAGTCTTTGGGAGAGGTCCTGTCAAGTCGATTCCAATAAGCTCCCAGACAGCAGACACCTAAAAAGGTAAAATCAATATATTTATTCTTACATTTTCAATTTTGTTTAATAATAGCTTGTATAATGTTAAGATACCGCTGCAAAAATGTACCTTTATACACTCTAATGGCTGTGGAGCAACCAACGGTTTTCCAACCCTCTGACATTCACTGCATTCCAAGACCTTTACGAAACTAGCTGTTAATATTTTAGCTAAACAACCGTTTAAAACACAAACATAACTCAAACACATACCCAGTTGTCAATATCGATGGACATGCCAAGCCAGTAAAATCTGGAGCTTATTGCAGTGCGTGTTTTCAGGATGCCTGAATGCCCTCCAATTGGAGAGGAGTGAAACTCTTTGAAGAGCTTTCTTGCATCTTCTTTGGACTTGATGACTCTTCTACATCCAAAGAAGAGATCTCCTTCTGCAGTGAATATTGATTCAAGAACTACAATCATTAAGGCTTTCTTACCAAGACACATTTGCCTATTTCAGAAACTGTATTTCAGATACTCACCCTTTATTGTGAATTTGGAAGCGTACCTCCTTAGGTTTAATTTTTGGGACTTATTATACCCAGATGGGTATTTTCCCAGAGAGACGAAATCAAACACAACTGCCCACCTTTTCTCCATAGCTGTAGATAAAAGGCTAACTTTATTATTGTATATAATCAAACTGTAGGTGATCTATATATATATATATATATATATGGTATCACTTTACTTGAAGGGGTGTGCATAAGACTGACATGACACCTTCATAACATGACATGACACATGTTATGAATATGAAGTAGGGTTTATGCATGTTTATGACAACTGTCATTAAGTGTCATTCGCTCAATAATGACATTTTAAATGCAAATATGACATTGTTTAAGATGTCTTTGTTATGACATCTTGACATAAACCATAACATCATAACCTGTCAGTGTCTTTGTCATGACAACTTAACATTAAATTAAGTTAAACTGTCATGTGGTTGGTTTTGACATTGGCTGTCATGAGGCATTATAACTGAGCTTGATAATTTTGCCAAAGTTAGGCCTTTTGCAGTACAGATATTTGATCTCTTCAGCCAGGTGGGGGTCTTTAAAGTGGCAGATGAGTTCTGGCTAGGAAGGACACCTGCCCTTAAAATGCAAAACTCTGATCTCGTGTCATAAAACTTTAAAAAATAAAAGCCTTGCAGTAAACAATTAGGATAGAAAGGCTCAACAACCAACAAAAGCAGGTAAGTTCATAAGTTCATATGATAAGTTATGTCAGGTTTTTATGATTAGCAAACTTAGTTGGACAATTTCATTCAGAGAACTGAATTGAAAATAATGATATTCAAAATGTAAGCACATTTCAATCCTTGAAAACATACAGGTTAAAAATCAAGAATTTTCCAAACTTTCAAAACTCTGAAAGAAGTAGAAAACACGATGAACGTAGGTCATTCATAGCTAATTGCTATATTATGCTGAAAATAAGGTGTGCATGCTAACATTTACACGTTCACATGTCAAATTATGTAATAAAAAAAGGATTAAAGATATTGCAATGCTCACCGTCAAGTCTCCACAGCAAGGATGCATAGATTTATGGGCGTGGTAACGCAGAACAAAACTGTCAGTCTGCACATGCGCATAACCAGTAAGTAGCACATATCGATGGGTAGCACAAATCGTCAGAACACCGGCTTTCACATGTTCTGGCTGGGGAAACTATGTTGTTCAGTCAGTCACAATCACACAGTTCAAGACAGTTTGCTGCAGTCTAGATGGATGTTTATCTGTTAACTGTTTGGCGAAGTTCTTTACTTGCTATTATGCTTGGATGTGCTGTCTTGTAGGGTTGTTGAAGCTTGTATTACATGTCATGCTTGTATGAATCAAACAATACTCGTGTGTTAACCGATCGCGATGTATCTACTTTGTCCGGTAAAGTTACCATAATATGTTTACTAAAATTCCTGACTTCTGAATATTTTATAATGGTTCTGTAGTATCCAGTGTCTGCTGCTGTTTTCTCATTTATTTTGCTCCAGTGCTGTAACATTCACCTTGTCCCGATTTGCCCTTACCTCTTCTTTGCCCATTTCGTCCCGTATTTAACTCCACAGTGCCCTTGTTAGCGTGCACGTTCCCTGTTATTAGTTCCACCTGCACCCGCCCCCTCTGGCTCTCGCGCTCGCTCACATTCATCAGAGTATTAGTTTCACCCGCACTCGTTCTAATCACTAGATTATTAGTCTCACCTGCACTGTTCGTTTTCCCCTATATATATATGCTGCCCTTTCGCTTCACTCTTGTTGGTTATTGTTTAGTTTACCCCTTCGCTTTGACAGCTCTAGTGTTCCCCTAGTACCCCCTGTCTTTTCCTCTTGCCTGTCTCGCCCGTTTGGATATTTACTGATTTCCCGGCTTCGACCCTACGCTCCGCTTGACTACGCTTCTCTGGATTTGCCCTTTGTACTGTTGCCTGCTTTTTTCAATAAAGCAGTTTTACCCTGACATTGTGACTGTCTCAACTTGTGTTCGTCACAGAATAATCAACCCTACAGAACAGTCACAATGGATCCCCCGGTGGATTTTCACAGCTCAATAGAGCGGATTTTCACGGCACGTTCTGCACGAGGATCTACGTTTGGGAGGCATGACCGAGCGCTCGCGGCCCAGGGGCAGCAGGTACGTACTATTTCCAATTCATTTCACCCTGTTCCGCCTGTGTCTGTCCCTGAGCCCGTTGCTGCTCTCAACGCATCCGCGAGCGCCGTAAGCTTTCCAACCTCGGAGAGAGTTTGATGGCTCTTCGGACGCTTGCCAAGGGTTTTTTTATGCAGGGCAGCGGTTTTAGAACTTTAAACCGTGCCCTAAACATTATGGACCCAGTGGCCCAACTCTTGGTTTTGCGTCAGGGGAGTCAACCCTTGGAGGCTTATGTGGTTGACTTTTGTGCCCTGGCTAACCAGGTGAACTTTGATGAGGTGGCTCTGAAAGACATTTTTCAATGTGGACTGAATGAGCCAACCTCATCGTTCATGCCTGGTGGTCGCTGCTCCCTCAACCTGGCTCAATTTATTGACCTCGCCCTACTGTTCGCTGGTTCCTCATTTACTGTGGGGGAAGCAGACACTGAACCAGATTTCCACGCCACGGCCCCAGTCTCGAAGCCTGCCATGGCCCCAGCCTCGAAGCCTGCCACGGCCCCAGTCTTGAAGCTTTCCACAGCCCCAGTCTTGAAGCAAGCCTCGACCGTCCCGGAGCCAGCGCCGGTAACCTCGACCGTCCCCATGGCCACGCTCCCTATTGGCCGAAGGAGAAAGAGAAGGAAGAGGGCACCTTCTCCCCAGTCTCGTCTTGTGCTCAAGACCACAGAGGTTCCCTCAGAGTCTTCCATGGCTCTGCTGGCCTCTGCTCCGCCCTCAGAGTCTTCCACAGCTCTGCCGGCCTCTGCTCCGCCCTCAGAGTCTTCTACGGCTCTGCCGGCCTCTGCTCCACCCTCAGAGTCTTCCACGGCTCTGCTGGCCTCTGCTCCGCCCTCAGAGTCTTCCACGGCTCTGCCGGCCTCTGCTCCGCCCTCAGAGTCTTCCACGGCTCTGCCGGCCTCTGCTCCGCCCTCAGAGTCTTCCACAGCTCTGCGGGGCTCTGCTCCGCCCTCAGAGTCATCCATGACTCTGCCAGCCTCTGCTCGCCCCTCAGAGTCCTCCAGGGCTCCACCTCTCGGGCCTCCCAGGGCCCTGCCTCTCGAGCCTCCCAGGGCTCCTCCTCCTCTCGAGCCTCTCAGGGCTTCGTCTCTCGAGTCTTTCAGGGCTCCTCCTCCTCTCGAGCCTCTCAGGGCTTCGTCTCTCGAGTCTTTCAGGGCTCCTCCACCTCTCGAGCCCCCCAGGGCTCCGTCCCTCGAGTCTTTCAGGGCTCCTCCCCCTCTTGAGCCTCTCAGGGCTTCGTCTCTCGAGTCTTCCGGGGCTCCTCCTCCTCTCGAGCCTCTCAGGGCTCCGTCTCTCGAGTCTTCCAGGGCTCCTCCTCCTCTCGAGCCTCTCAGGGCTCCGTCTCTCGAGTCTTCCAGGGCTCCTCCTCCTCCCGAGCCTCTCAAGGCTCCGTCTCTCGAGTCTTTCATGGCTCCCCCTCTCAAGTCTCTCGAGCCTCCCAGGGCTCCGCCCCTCAAGTCACTCGAGTCTTCCAGGGCTCCGCCTCCAGAGCCTCTCGAGTCTTCCCCGGCCTTGTTCCCCGAGCCTCCTACGGCTCCACCTCCAGAGCCTCCTACGGCTCCCCCTCCAGAGCCTCCTACGGCTCCACCCCCCGAGCCTCCTACGGCTCTGCTCCCAGAGACTCCAGAGTTTCTAGGGCTCCACCTCTCGAGCCTCCTATGGCTCCGCCTCTCGGGCCTCCTACGGCTCCGCCTCCAGAGCCTCCTACGGCTCTGCCCCCAGGGACTCCAGAGCCTTCTAGAGCTCCGCCTCCCGAGCCTCTGCGGCTCCACCTCCCGAGCCTCCTACGGCTCTACCCCCAGAGACTGCCAGGTCTTCGCCTCAGAAACCTCATACAGTGCCACCTCCCTTGGCTCCACCTCCAGAGCCTTCCAGGTCTTCACCTCAGAAACCTCCCACGGCGCCACCGTCATTGGCTCCACCTCCAGAGCCTTCCAGGTCTTCGCCCCTAAAGCCTCCTTCGGCTCCACCTCCAGAGCCTTCCAGGTCTCCGCCTCTAGAGCCTCCCACGGTGCCACCATCATTGGCTCCACCTCCTGAGCCTTCCAGGCCCCCGCCTCTAGAGCCTCCTACAGTGCCGCCTCCATCGCCTCTAGAGCCTCCCACGGCGCCACCGTCATTGGCTCCACCTCATGAGCCTTCCAGGCCGCTGCCTCTAGAGCCTCCTACGGTGCCGCCTCTGTCGGCTCCGCCGCCAGAGCCTTCCAGGTCTCCGCCTCTAGAGCCTCCTGCGGCACCACCTCCCTCTGCCCTGTCTCTCGGGCCCCCTATGGCACCGCCTCCTGAGCCCCCCGAGCTTTCCTCGGCGCCGCCTCCTCAGTCTCTCAGTGCCCCGCCTGCCGAGTCTGTCACGGCTCCACCTTCCAGGGCTCCGTCTCCCAAGTCCTCCACGGCCCCGCCTTTCACGGCTCTGCCCCCGGAAACCCTTCCTCACCTGGTTCTGCCAGCTCCCCCAGTAACCGTTCATCTTCCCGGACTTCCTGACCTTCTTCCTGTCCTGTGGCCTTTCCCCTGGCCTCCTGACCCTCTTCCTGTCCTGTGGCCTCTTCCCTGGCCTCCTGACCCTGTTCCTGTCCCGTGGCCACCTCCCAGGTCTCCTAGCCTAGTCCCTGTCCTGTGGTCACCTTCCAGGCCCCCGGACCCAGTCCCTGTCCTACAGTCGCCTTCCAGGCCCCCTGACCCAGTCTCTTCCCTATGTCTGCCCCCCAGATCTCCCGGCCACCCACCTGTCCGCTATGTTCCCCCTGACCTTGCCTTGAACTGCCCATTTACCCTGTGGACTGTTTCATTGCCCCTCGTTGCCCTCTTGGACTGCCCTCTTGTTCTTGTGCCCCTTGGACTGCCCTCTTTTTGTTTTTGGGTTTTTGTGGGTTTTCCGTTCTGGGTTTTTTTTTCGTTGGGATCGTCTGGTATCCGATCCCTTGAGGGGGGCTATGTAACATTCACCTTGTCCCGTTTTGCCCTTACCTCTTCTTTGCCCATTTCGTCCCATATTTAACTCCACAATCCCCTTGTTAGCGTGCACGTTCCCTGTTATTAGTTCCACCTGCACCCGCCCCCTCTGGCGCTCGCGCTCGCTCACATTCATCAGAGTTTTAGTTTCACCCGCACTCGTTCTAATCACTAGATTATTAGTCTCACCTGCACTGTTTGTTTTCCCTTATATATACGCTGCCCTTTCGATTCACTCTTGTTGGTTATTGTTTAGTTTACCCCTTCGCTTTGCCAGCTCTAGTGTTCCCCTAGTACCCCCTGTCTTTTCCTCTCGCCTGTCTCGCCCCTTTGGATATTTACTGATTTCCCGGCTTCGACCCTACGCTCCGCTTGACTACACTTCTCTGGATTTGCCCTTTGTACTGTTGCCTGCTTTTTTCAATAAAGCAGTTTTACCCCGACATTGTGACTGTCTCAACTTGTGTTCATCACAAGTGCACAGGCTATCACTTATTGTTATTTTAGAAGATAGTCTGTTTAAAAGATAATATAGGCACTACAAGGTAGTTCCCCATGAAATATATAATCATCTCAAGTTGTTTAAAATATACCAATTTCAGAGCACAATAATGTACATATGAACCATCTATCTATTTTAACTTTACTGCTAAATAAATAATTAATTAAACTTATTATTGTTATTATTATATTGCATATTTCTGTTAATTTATTTAATGTTTAATAAAGTATAGGCTATTTCATTACCATCATTATTAAATCAATGTTTTATGATTTTAGTTTACTGTGTTTTTGTGTGCAGTGCATAGATGTACTATTGTAGTGTTACGGTTTTACCTGCATTATCAACTTAGGCGGTACAATATAATATAAAATAATAAAGTCATCCATTGAACTCATATCAGCCATATCACAAATTTCACCTCTTAAACTGATGTGTAGTACAATACAAACATTAATAGTAGATAAAACATTTGAATAATCGTATTAAAATATACTGGTATCTGGTGGCGTTTGAGGAGACTCTCCTGTTCTCTGTGTAAAAGAACTTTGAGTGTAGTGTCAGAAAAACACTATAAATGTAAAATTAATTCATTCAACATATGTATGAGTGTTGTTTTTATTTAAGCAAGTCATATTTATGTTTTAAATATTTAATAGAATAACATAATATCAACATCAAAATAGAACCAGTAGCACCGGCTCTGAATATCTCAGTCATGATCACACACAGGTGATGTCCAGGTAAGCTCAAATCATGAGATTCATCAACGCTAAAGAGCAGTGCCAAAACGCAACTCATGTAAAGTATTCTTCTCGAAATTTGCTTACAATTTTAATTTTCATCCACAGATGTTGCTAGAGAAAAAAGGTCCATGGTGCAGCTTTAAATCAAATAAAAAAAATATTTATACAATTATCATTTAAGGGGCACCTAATATGCCCCTTTTATTATGTAATTTAAATCTTTGGTGTCCCCAGAATGTGTCTGTGACATTTCAGCTCAAAATACCCTACAGATCATTTATTATACCATGTTGAATATGCCAATTTTTGGGTGAAAATAAAAACAAGCTATTATTGTGTGTGTCTTTAAATGCAAATGAGCTGCTGCTCACCGTATCATATCCCGAATAGGGCGGAGTTTTGACATCTCTGCTTTTGATTAAATTAATTTATTTGTTGTAGAATTTATTCAGCAGTTTTGCAACAATGGATGAGCAACTCACACACACACACACACACACACACACACACACTGTTACAACGTTCGCTATGCGCTATAACGAAATAACACACACAAACAAACATGTCCGTCAGCAGAGTCTGTCAACAGTCGTGGGCGGGGCCTGTATAAAGTCATGTCACTTTGTATAGAATCTGCAAACAGATTGTTCTGAGACAGTGCTTATGATTAATGAGGATTAAAAAAGGACTGGGTGGATTTTTATCATTATAGGGTGGTTGTGTACACACTGCCAACCCACATTTATGTTCAAACACCATGTAAAAGTAAATATTGCATAATAGGTCCCCTTTAATGAAAATGTAAATACAAAATACATCTTATGCTATTGTAGTCAGGTTGATTTAGACATATTAAATAATATTTTCAAAACGTTTACTTTAGACATTACAACATGAGGTTTATTTGTGAAGATACATATTTTTATTATAATTAACCAGGATCTATGCCATCCCTTCACAAACCACAGCAAATAATTCCCAACTATGTATCATGTATGCATAAAATACAAACAATTACTGTATAAAAAGGTTTAAAAAGGTAATTACCTGCAGGATTATTTACTCCATATACAGTATTACCTGTTCCCCTTCTGTCACTCACTCAATGCTGTGTCGAATGAAGTGACACAAGGGGTCTTCCTGGGATGCCAAACTTAACTCTGAACGTGAGAAGCCAATGTCAAGTTGGCAGACAGAATTTGCCTGCCCCGCCCCGGACATACGGGTATAAAGGGAAGCGGGCCAGCGACTGTCAGTCAGAATTTTTCTTCCAAGCCAAGGCACTCAAAGATCTGCACCTGAGTAGTTCCGACCCCGATGTGCTGCAGGACCTTGCTCTCAGAGCCACGAAGGTCACAGCGCAGGCACTCAGGTGGGCGATGACCACCCTCGCGGTCCAGGAGCGTCACCTCTGGATGAACATGGTCGAGATGCACGACATTGAAAAGGCACGCTTTCTCAACACCCCCATCTCCCAGCTTGGCCTCTTCGGCGACACCGTCGATGACTTTGTCAAGTGAGTGACAGAAGGGGAACATCATGGCCACTGCCGTAACCTCCGTTCCCTGAGGGAGGGAACAAGAAGTTGTGTCCTTCCTGCCACAGCACTAGACCTACCACTGTAAATGGCCGTACCTTATTTTCGGCTCCTCAGTGCAAAATCCTGACTGACAGTTGCTACCCCGCTTCCCTTTATACCCATATGTCCAGAGCGGGGCATGAAAATTCTGTCAGCCAACTTGACATTGACCTTTTCTGAAGTTCAGTGGTACGTTTGGCATCCTAGGAAGACCCCTTGTGTCACTTTACGACAGTAACCATGACAATTTTCATTGCACAATTAAATTACACAATAACGAAGAGAAAAAATTCACAGACACCAGGGTTACAATTTCGGATGATAACATTTTACTTATTCAATAAATAAATCAGCTGTTTGGAAAAACCTGCTTGATTCATTTTCAATGAGAAGGGCTGATGGTCACAGAACTGAGAACAGGGACAATCCTCTGCAGTCAATATGCGATAGATAAATGAAATGAATGTTGGAGAGCTGTGTGGGCTGTACCAAGTGCTGCTCTGTAGAATGTTGCGTTATATATATATATATATATATATATATATTTATTAGGGCTGTCAAATGATTAAAATTTTTAATCAAATTAATCAGAATTTTCAGTGGATTAATCAGGATTAATCACTATTTGCAATTACACCTGAATCCTAACCATTTTTTTTTTCTGAAATGCATACCAAAAGATAAATAACAGGACACAGATACATAATTTTCATATTATGTCTGTTTATTAACAAGCTTTAAAATCAAGCTGAAACATACTACACACCATAATATTTGTCTTTGTAATGTCCCTTCGCTTCCTCTTTGGCATTCCTCTTAACCAAGATGTACAATTTACAGTATTCAATTGAACAGAAAGCAATAAATGTAGTCAAATCATAACAGTGACCTACCACATTTTTGCACAATTTGAGTCATCTGTTGCATTTTTATGTGGAAAAAAACATTTTCAATAAAACTTTTAAATCAAACCAAAGAACAATCTTTTAACTTTTCCTCCATTCTTTAATCCAGTTGCTCAAAAATCCAGTTGCTAACTACTATAACATGTTGCACTGAAACTGGTCTTTTTGTTTGAACATCACCTTTCAAATCTACTGAGCTTCATCATCTTTCAGCCAGTTGCTGAGGCAAACTAACTTGTTCACATTTTCTGAAAGTAAAGCTGACCTTTTCTTGTTCACAATGTGACCTGCAACTGAGAAAAGTCGTTCACAGGGAACAGTGGTTGCAGGAGTGGCTAGATATTTGTGAGCTAGTGAGGCCAGCTTCTCATGGGCTCCTGAATGAGATGCCCACCACCTCAAGGGGCAGTCCTCCAATTTAATGGTGGGCTCTGCTCTGTACCTCTGTATGGCAGGTTGGACCTCTTCATTTTCTGATCTGAGCCCATTTGCAGAAGGCTGATTTTCTTCCTGGGTGGCCCATCATCATGTGTCTGTGAAGACCTTCTGGGTGATTCTTGTTGCAGCATCCCTTCAAGTGTGGTCCACACCTCTTCCCTGTCTGTCTTGGGCAGGCATTTCAAGTCTTTGAAACGAGGATCCAAAACTGTAGCAAACTGGAGCCATGCATTGTTGAGCTGTTCTTGACAGGATGCTAGGTCCTCCTTGAACTTGGTCTTGAATCTCACCACATATGCAGGGTCCTCATCACAGGCTTCCATCTTGAGACGCAAGTGGCAGAGAGAAGGTAGTACCACAGAACAGGAGACATAGGCCTCTCCACCCAGGAGCTCAGTTACATACCTACGCACACAAACACACACATGCACACAGAGAGATTGTATTATTAGAACAGTGGTTATCAACATATTATTATTATTATTATTATTATTATTATTATTATTATTATTATTATTATCATTATTATTTTTTACATATATGTTATTGATATTTGACTTGGTTTAATTCATTCCAGAAAATAATCAAAGCAATGTTATTTGATAAGTTACAGACTGATTTACCTGCATGGCTCTAGAAGTGTCTCCAGCCTCTGCAGTTTATCCCACTCTGCTGCGGTCGGCAAAACGAGTTTGTGCTCCTGATTGTCCAGGGCTGCGATGACCATTTCCAGCGTCGAATTCCAACGTGTTGGAACATCCTGGATCAATGGCTCTTGCTTCTTTCCCAGGCTGACTTGTTGTGCTTGAAGCTCCGCAGCATTTGCTGGGCCGTGCTTAAAATGACCGACAACTTTGCGAGCCTTGGCCAAAGCATTTACAAAGCCGCTGTCAGCAAGACTCACTGTGACACTTCTCTGCACCATGTGAGCGACACAGTTCATGTGTTCATAGCATGTAAGTCGAATTGCGGCAACCATGTTGCGTACACTGTCAGTCCCAATGGTTGTCGTCTTGCCCTCGATGTCCCACTTACGTGCAACAGACAGGAACTGTTCTTTACAATCCTCCGCAAAATGACGCTCCTCAGTTTTTAATATAGTCAGCGCAAAAGACTTCAGTTCCCACGTGTCACTGATGAAATGTGCAGTTACTCCGAGGTAATTGTTGTTACTCACTGATGTCCAATGGTCTCCTGTCAGGGCGATATGATTTACTTGAGCCAAGATCTCTTTCCTTTTTTCTTTTTCGTTTTCATAGAGCTCGTGGATTTTTGTCATAACTGTGGCTCTTGACGGTGGCTTATAGGATGAGTCTTGAGACGCCACTTGCAAAACATCAAGGAAACCTGAGTCTTCTACAATGCTAATGGGTCTACAATCCTTTGCAATCCATTTTGCTATTGTGTTGGTCAAATTATCTGAGGTTGATTTTGTTAATGGCCTGCGAACATTCAGCTTGGTCTGGCGCAAACCACTTGCTGAACCTGTCGGCCCAGCAAACGCATGTTTGGCGTTGACATGGTACCTCAAGCTTGAACAGCTCCGGTGAAATTGAAACTCCTTGTTACAAATCTTGCAAATAACCTTGTACTTGTTAACTGTACCATCATCATTCTTTTTATATTTGAATCCATCAATAGGCCCACTTTGCTCACCTTGCTCCATCTCGCCTCTAGCTTCCAACCACTTTCCTGACTTTCCTGACCTGAATAATTTGTCACACTGAGCATGCGTGAAATGCGTTAAAAAAATGTACGCAAATAATTAACGTCGTTAACGTGCTATTTTTGACAGCCCTAATATATATATATTATGTACATACTTACATTTATGTACATATTTTATAAAATATGTTTTGTATTTAAAACACTTTTTCCACATTCCAATGTACTGGACTTTTATTGACAATTTCAGTTATGAGAAAAGTGGATTTGACAAAGATTTATTTTGTCTATTTGGTATAATTCACATTTAGGGATTGAGACCCAACTTCCACCAGTTCATTGAACATAATAGACTGGTTTTACGGCTAATCTGGCTTGTAAAAATCTCTTAATAAAGTAATTACAGATTGAGTACCCTGTCCTGGTATGCTCGCAGACATGTTTATTCGCCCTTCGCTGTCAGGGAGAAAGCGAGTGCGGAAATGTAGGGATAATATGACTCGAGACAGAGACACTGGGTCTAGACAGAGGTTTAATGTGATTTACAGTAGGCTGAGTAGCCAAAGTGCCCAACCATCTAATTCACATTTTTGTGTTTGGGTGTGTTAGTAATACAGATCCATCACTTCCAGGCATAATCATTAGGCGTTGGCAAGTAGATTCGATTAGGGTGAACAGTAGTGCACAGCCTGTCTGAAGGATCTCTATAGACAGGCACTCATTTTGGACCATTACGTTAACTCTTTGACAAAACATATACAGATAAGCTGATTATTAGCACAGTATCACAACACATATTAGTACATCATTTTACACACAGACTGCTGCTGTAAGAACACTTATACCAAAATCAACACTCTTACTAACTGTTAAAATAACTGGGAAATGTATATTGCACCAGAAATACATAGACTTTTTTTCACACATTATTTATTTTAACTTTAAAACATGCTGTTATGGATGAGTAGGAGACAGAATGACACACACACAGGCTTTGTGTCTCGAGTATATTACGCCTGTGACACTTTATTGATAGACATGGTAATTAAATCCTGGTGTAGAAACAAGGGAAATTGCACATTTATCATATCAAATTGGCATATGTGGGTGAGCTAATGACTTCTTTTGAGTACTAACTCGAATCACCTGCTGGGGACAGTGGGTGTGACTGGCTTCAAGGAGGAAATTTTATTAGCATGCTGGCTAAATGTGTGTTAATTTATGATTGGCAATGAACAGTTTAAGTAATTAATTCTTATGTAAAGAAATTATATCAAACGAAAAGGTTCCATTAATAGCATGCCTGTTTGTACTTACAGCCACAACATTAAAACCACCTGCCTAATATTGTGTAGATCCCCCTCGTGCCACAAAAAATGCACCAACCCACATCTCAGAAAAGCATTCTGTGTTGATATTCTTCTCACTATAGTTGTACAGAGCGGTTATCTGAGTTACCATAGACTTTGTCAGTTCAAACCAGTCTGGCCATTCTCTGTTGACCTATCTCATCAACAAGGTGTTTCCATCCGCTCACTGGATGTTTTTAGTTTTTGGCACAATTCTGAGTAAATTCTAGAGACGTGAAAATCCCAGGAGATTAGCAGTTAGCTAATTAGCTGAAAATACTCAAACCAGCCCATCTGACACCAACAATAATCCATGCAATTTTCTAATCAGCCAATCATGTTTATTTCACCTTCACCAGGAGCTTTTATTATGAAACGGAAAGTGCAATGTTTGTTTGAGAGTTTTGCATCTTGTGAACCGCTATCAAACTCTCCTTTACTTTTCCACACTTGTAGATTTGTATAATAACTTTATAGTGGTTACTTATGTTTGGAATTGCACAAATGCTTGAACCTGCAGTACCGGTACTTCACAATGCAAGTGAACTGTGTTAAAAACACTAGCCCTTGAGCCACGCTGACCCCATACGTGCACAGATCAGCTCATCACCGGTTAATTCTGAAGCACACACAGACCCTGTTTATCTATCTTTAATCGCAGCCTTTGCCAGTTAAATAATCACACATGATCATATCCTCATTTTGATGTTACTTTGATTAATTATACATACCTGAAATATCATGAAATTAGTCTATTAATGCACTCTATGAAACTTAATGGCCAAATAAAAGGCACATTAAAATCATTGCGATATTCACGATATTGTTGAATTTTATATTGTCAGCAAATTATCATGATTATATAGTGGATATCTGATATAGCGCCAAGCCCTAATCCTAACTTTAAGATGTTATTTACGACGATATTTAAGAACGTCTCAGGTTACGACTGTAACCCTAGTTCCCTGAGAAGGGAACTCGCGATGCGTCGATGACGCTTCGATGACGCTCGTGATGCGTCGATGCGTGATTACCTCTGAAGCACGTATGTCAACTAGTCAAAGGAATGAATGGACGCCACGGGTGGGTGGCGTCATGACCAGGAAAGGATAGAAGCACATACGGTGCATTACTCGCATTAGCTTTTAGAGCCGAAGCAAAGTCGATCGCAGGGATGCAGGAAGTATGGCAGGGCGACGCATCGTCTCGTTCCCTTCTCAGGGAACTAGGGTTACAGTCGTAACCTGAGACGTTCCCTTACGAGGGAACTCGCGATGCGTTGATGACGCTTTGGGAACAATAATACCCAATCCGCCATAATTACAAAATGCCAGATGATAAAAAACTGTCGGCAAATTAAGTAAAAAGCACCTGGGATCCTGGGGCAGCTTCCAGGTCCAGGCTATAAAACCTCACAAAAATCAGCGGCGAGGACCAACCTGCCGCATCACAAACCTCCTGGAGGGAAACTCCTGATAAGAGGGCTTTAGAGGCCGCCATACTTTGAGTAGAGTGAGCTCTGACCACCAAAGGGCACGGCTGGCCAGAGGACTCATATGCAAGAGAAATAGCCTCAACTATCCACTTACTGATTGTCTGTTTAGAAGCAGGAAGACCTTTCTTAGGTGAACCAAAACAGACAAACAACTAATCGGATCTTCTCCACGGGGCAGCCCTGTGGACATAAGTGTCCAGTGCTCGCACTGGACACAAGAGATTCAGTTTTTCCTGGTCCGAAGATGTAAACGGAGGAGGAAAGAATGCCTGCAGTACAATAGGCCTTGGAACATTGGTTGGCACCTTAGGGACGTAACCCTGCTTAGGGTATAAGAACGCCTTAACCATACCCGGTGCAAATTCCAAACAGGTGGGAGACACCGATAGAGCCTGAAGGTCTCCGACTCTTCTAGGGACAAAATGGCTAACAGAAAGATAGTTTTGAACGTCAGAAATTTTTCTGAAACTAACTCTAGGGGCTCGAAGGGAGCCCCAGACAAGCCTTCCAAAACTATCGCCAAATTCCATGTCGGCACCCTAGTTCGAACCGCAGGCCTCAGCCTCAAGGTGCCACGAAGGAAACGAATAATCAGGGGGTCTCGACCCAAAGATGTACTACCCACAGGGGCGTGGAAAGCCGCAATGGCCGCCATGTAAACCTTTAAGGTAGAAGGACATAAACCTGATGTAAAGCAATACTGGAGAAACTCAAGTACTGTGTTGACTGAACAGTTAACTGGATCTCGCTGATGCTGGTGACACCAAGACGTGAAAACTTTCCACTTAAGTGTATATAATTTCCTCGTGGCTGGAGCTCTGGAGCTAAGAATGGTCTCACCGACCTCAGTCGAGAGACCACTCTCTAAAAGTTGGGCCCCCTCAGAGGCCAAACCCATAGGTTCCAAATCTCCGGTCGGGGGTGAAATATTGTGCCCCCTGCCTGAGACAGAAGGTCTCTCCTGACAGGTACCTCGAAAGGATTGCTGTCGAGGAGATGAATTAGGTCCGCAAACCAAATTCGACTCGGCCAGTGTGGAGCTACTAATAGTAGACTTACTCCGTCCCGGTGGACCCTCTCCAGAATTCCTGGGAGCAGAGCAACAGGGGGAAATGCGTACAGACGTAGCCTCGGCCATGTCTGTACCATAGCGTCCAACCCCAAGGGGGCTGGTTGCGTGAGGGAGAACCAAAGTGGACAATGCGTCGTAAGCTGAGACGCAAACAGATCCACTTCTGCTTGGCCGTAAAATTCCCAAATGAGCTCCACTGCCTCGGGGTGGAGTCTCCATTCCCCTGGCCTCAGCACCTGCCTCGACAGGGTGTCTGCTCCTATATTCTGGTACCCTGGGATATACACTGCCCTCAGGGAGAGTATTTTCCCCAGGGACCACAAGAGGATCTGGTGCACCAGTTTGCAGAGTGGACGCGAGCGCAGACCCCCTGTCGAGCACGATTCAGCAAACGGAGATCTAAAATTGGACGCAACCCCCCATCCTTTTTTGGAACAATGAAGTATCGGCTGTAAAACCCCGATTCTCTGTCGGGGGAGTACACCTGTTCTATAGCTCCCTTTGCTAAGAGACACTCTACTTCTTGCTCCATTACCAGAGCCTGCTCGGGATGTACTACCGTGAGTAACACCCCGTTGTAACGAGGTGGTGGAGAACCGAATTGGATTCTGTAACCTTTCTCTATTATCTGCAGGACCCAAGGAGATATATTCGCCAGATTCTTCCACTCTGTCAGAAAATCTACTAAGGGTACCAGTCTCTCGAGACTGGCCTCTGGTGTTAAAGGAACAGCCACTTCGGCGACCTGAAGCATATTGGCAGGAAACAACCGAACTGACTGTTTTTGAACCCCCCTCAGAGGCTCACGTCCAATGCAACGTCGAGTCGACATTGCGCTGAACTTTCGCTGGATACCACTGCGCCCCGAAGCACCAAGGGTGGCGGGGTTGGCAGACCGGTCCCATGAGGACCCCGAAGTGGAGCGGGCACCGTATTCTGAGGTGTACACTGCTCCACCCCGGTTGGGGCTGTCCTCGATGGTCTGACGTGCATACCTTTTCTGAGCCGAAGCCTTCTTAGCCGTAAGCACGGTCCTCAGATCCGGCTTAGACTTAGCCGACTTCGGCTGAGAGCGTTGGCTCGGTCCCCAAGATTTATTCGGAGGAGCACGAGACGCTATACTTATTTTCTGTTGCACACGGTGCGAGGAACTTGGCTGGGGATGCTCACGCCCAGCATCCCCAGGGAGATGGACTCGGTGAGGAAGGAATTTTTTAAAAGCCTCAGATTGTTTTTTATTTTCTTGAAACCTTTCAACAACCGTATTCACCGAGTCACCGAAAAGACCAGAGGGAGACATAGGGGCATCTAAAAGAAAAGCCCGCTCTTTATCTTTAATCTCTGCAAGATTTAACCAAAGATGTCTCTCAGTAGCTACGAGGGCTGCCATAGACCGCCCAATAGCACGGGCGGTCTCCTTCGTAGCTCTGAGAGAAAGATCTGTAGCCCGACGAAGTTCTCGAATTTCGTCGGGACTAACTCCCTCACTCCTATCGATATCCCCCAGCAGATCTCCCTGATAGGCTTGGAGCACTGCCATTGTGTGCATACAGGCTCCAGCTTGACCTGCTGCCGTATAAGCCTTACCCACTAAATTAGATGTGGTTTTTAGTGGTTTATTCGGCAACACGGGATCCTTCAGGGACGATGCTGACCCAGGAGACAGATAGCTCGCGAGCGTCTGTTCCGCTGGGGGCATCAACCCATAACCAAAATCTTTCAGCCCCTTTATATTTGAATATGTGTGAACATGGGGACTAAAAACACGTGACGAATATGGTTTATTCCATGATCTACATAGCTCACTATGTAGATCAGGAAAAAATGGAAGGGCCCGTGGTTGAGATGAAACATTAGATGTGAGAAAACGCTCGTCTAATTTGCTTTTAGGACGAGTATCTCTTTTTTCTGCTGGCCAGTCAATATTTAACTTATTAACAGCACGAGTTATCACCTCAATAAGCTCCTCATATGCTGGGGAGAGGGATGGCGAATCCTCTCCCCTTATTGTGTTAGTGTTTGTGTCACTCTCACAAATGCTCAGTAACTCCGCCTCCTCAGAGCTAGAGCCCTGAAGCATCGGGCTCTCTTCCCGGGCGGAAGAAGCCGCAGCGCGGGTTTCCGACACCGGAAAGAGAGCAATGGATCCCTCGGGTAAAGGAGGAGATAAGGCAGAGCCCGTCTCCAACCCCGCCGAGAGATCCATTTGCGAACCCCAAGTGAGCCTTCTCCGAGCTGCCTCGGCAGCCGCGGGTCCAGAACCCTGAGGTTCGCGAGCCTGTCCATCATCCTCAAATGCGGACAGACGGGAGCGGAGCGTGCGGAGCAGCAGACCCTCACAATGCTGACAGTCAGTCTCCTCGAAGGCTGACATCGCATGCTCCACTCCCAAACAAACTACACAAAGCTCATGTGTATCTCCACCCATGATATAACGAGGCCAAGGAGAAGCACAGGCTTTAAATAGTTGTTTCGCCATAATATCCAATATAATGAGAGATAGAAACAATAAATAAGACAGACAGTTTTGACACAGAACGCTTTGCTGAGGCACAAAAGCTAACGTGAGTAACGCACTGGATGTGCTTATATCCTTTCCTGGTCATGACGTCACCCGCCCGTGGCGTTCATTCATTCCTTTGACTAGTTGACATACGTGCTTCAGAGGTAATCACGCAAAAGCGTTCCCAAAGCGTCATCGACGCATCGCGAGTTCCCTCGTAAGGGAACATTGTTTCCGAGAATTTGAATGCTTCTTAAGTGTTTTTCTTAAGAAAAATCTTAAGAAAAAAGATAAAAACATTCATAAGAATTTAGTTTTTTGGGAATACAAAATATTCTTAACTTTTTCTTAAATTAGAAATTAAGAAATTGTAGTTAAGAAGAATTTTCTTCTTAAGAACATTTTGTTAATCCGGCCCCAGACCTTTATATAAGCAAACATCAGGAGCACAATAAACGGATCAAACACGTTTTATCTTCATCTTGTCGGCTCATTGCTCATTGTGCAGAAATTAACGCTAACAATAAAATGAATTGTCATTTATCATAATATTTTGAAAATAAAGGGAAATAATCTAGAAGAAATTTGAAGTATTATGATATTAAAGTCGTAATATTTTGATAATAAATCAAAAGGAAAGTAATATCAAAGTGATGTGGTGGACAATGGCAAAATGGAGTGTCTGGGTCTTTGCATACAACATCATTAACCAGGGAGATAACTTGGCTATACAACTGAGCTGAATTTAAGGGAAGTTTTTGCAAGTTCTCTTTTCATGAATGAGGTGTGCATTGGTACAGTTTTGAACATGTGGCCATCTGTCAAAGGAGGTGCAAGATATAGGCTCACACTCAAGTGAAGAGAAAAATAATTGGAACTGCTGCATTATATAAGTCCATATCAACCTCAGTAACAGTAGTGTTTAGAGAGGAAAACCCAATAACAACACCGAGCAGGACTGCTCGAATCCGTCTGGTTCTTTCTCCTAAATAAAGTACTGCAGACTTGGATACTAATAACTATGTGCTGTTAGCCCAAAAGACCAAAGATTTAATTATTCGGAAAATATTACAACTTTATTTTCGAAATTGTATCTATTTTTTTATTTAATGTGGCAATAAAATACCATTGTGCGATCACAGATTAAAGTTAAAAATAACTTTAGCTTTTTATAAGTGCATATCAAAACACATGTGTTGGGTTTTATGACTGTTATTAAACATGATTCCTGGTTGTTTTTGACAAAGAAAAGTTTCAAGGCTTGAGAAACGATAAGAGAGTGTTTTTCCCCTTTTGCTCTGGTGTGCAGACTGAAGTACAATAATTAGAAGTTCCCCTCATTGAACTAGGGAAGTTCAGTGTCATTTGATTTTAAACCAGGGGTGCCCACACTTTTTTGTGTGATGATCTACTTTTAAATGACCAACTCAATAAGATCTACCAACTAAAAAACACAGTTTCATTTAAAATAAGAAAATGCTTGTTGGGACTACTGCTAATCCGGGCAGTAGCATCGCAATTTCGCGCTCTTTTCTCAGAAGCCCTTGGAAGGCGCGTATGTGCAAACCTTGTTGTCATGGCAACTGAATAAACAAAACTTCACCTGGTCAATATTTACTCGTCAAGTGCAAGTCAGACAGAAACTAAAAGAAGGAAAGACATTATATTTTTTTTTATTAAAATTTAACAAAAGTACATTTAAATTTTGTGCGATCTACCAGCATTTCCTTTGCGATCGACTGGTAGATCGCAATCGATGTATTGGGCACCCCTGTTTTAAACCATTTAAAAATCAAGGCACCCCAAAGAAGCTATTTAAACACAGCAGTTCCACGCACATGACATGGAAATGTGAAGCATGTTCATGAAAACGTTTTTTACATAATGTTTTCTCTCATAAATGTAAACGACTGTAAATGTCAACATCATTGATATCTAAAGGATTGAAGTCAGTAATGCAAAACATGAGCTCAATGATGTCATTCAATCAGTTTGCTTTATTTCAACCATTGGAGCTCAAACATACTTTCAACATCACTTCCAGCTACTGGGGGAATTGGTTCAAATTTTGTTTTGCACAGACTAATTTTTAGCAGCAGAACTATGGAAGCATACTATGGAAGCATTACTCTTGATCTGGGGCTTCTGTAAACATTTAGTTTATTCATGGAGTTTTTTAATTTTAATTTAATGGTGCAACACTCAAATATTAGTCTGAAATCAACATGCACGTGACACTTATGAGAAGTACAAACATCTGCAGCTCAGGTTAATACAGGTAATCCACTACAAAATAACAGACAAATCTGCTTGAAATGTTACTTTTGTGCTCTGATTAAATTTCAACTGCATCTGGGAGAAATAGCGCATAATTTTATTTCATTTTATTTAATTTAACCCCTCCAAATCTGAACACAAGTGGTCACAGGAGATGCATTTAAGTGACCAGGTGTCTCATCTGACCATATATGTTCGGATCACCCTGGACACATCTTAATACTAGGTGTAAATGTGGTCTTAGTGCCCATTTACACTATAAATAATGTTGATTGTAACTTACGCATGGCTCCTCCCTGGTAAAGGAAGAAAAAGGAGTAGTGCTGATGCACAATCTTCACTTGCTGCTACTATTCTTCACCACTAGGTGATGAAATTCAGTGTTTATGAAGACAAAGAGCAACATGGAGGGGTCGTAACCAAATAAACCTTCATCACAATCTGTGTCATTAGATTTGGCTCCCTTCAGTTTGCTAACATTAGCAAAGTTCCATCTCCTTTGTTATCAATGGACGTTAGTTAGATTTAATAAATCAATTAAACTGACATAGTTGAATAATAAAACTGAATATTTTGGAACTGAAATTTGGAAGGTAAATATTTTGTATTTATATCATATCTGTAATGATGACATTTTTTGCTAAATGTTTTCAACTGAAATATTCTACAACTGATATAGTCTACACCTCTTAAACATACAAGTGTATGAAATTGCAGCGCCCCCAAAAATAAAAGCACTGTTAATGCAATGCATTTATTTTTTGAATCAAAGACATTTGTCATCAGTATGCTTCCATAGTTCTGCTGCTAAAAATTAGTCTGTGCAAAACAAAATTTGAACCAATTCCCCCAGTAGCTGGAAGTGATGTTGAAAGTATGTTTGAGCTCCAGTTTCTTGGTGAAATATCCACAGAGTGGTGCCAAAAGCATTTTTAGTTAAAAATAGTGTAATGCACTTTACAGGAATACATTTTTATTAACTCTACCCACAAACCCCAACTGTAAACCTAACCATCAATAAGTAAATGTGCAACTTTAGAGCAAAAATGCAACCTACAATAACACTCCATTGTTTAGACGAATGCTATTTTTTCCTGGTTTCCATGGGATCAGAACTGGTGTCTCAGAGGTTGCTCATGTGGGAAAGGGAAACTTATTTGAACTGATGCAAACATTTCTGATGAGGCATGACACTTGTCAGTAATTCAGTTGATTTCAGGGTAGATGAGCATTCGTTATCAACATGCCAATTTCCTGTGTGATCATGTTGGTGCAAGATCATCACTCTATATATGAGTTCCTATGAATACTAATGAAATCATGTTAATTTTGCATGCAGTCTTAGTTTTGTTGGAATTACATTATTGTGCTTTTGGAGAATTTGAGAGTTAACTATAGTCATCATCTGTTTTCTGTCCTCTTCCTCTCCCCCTTCTTTTTCTCTGTAGTTGTTCTTTTGGACACTACGGCTGTGCTAGCAGAACTAAGCTGGAAGACCTACCCAGTAAACGGGGTAAGTAATATTTCCGTGTGACCTTTGACCTTCACATAATGTTTCTTGCACTATGTACAAAGTGTAAATATGTGCCACAGTTATTAAATATAAATTCCCATAAATCTCTTTTGAAATGATTCCAACCAATATAAACCCATTCAGACATTACTTACCTTAACCAAACAGTGCAATTATGTATGGAAAAAAATAGTGTGTTGAAATGAAATTTATTCAGAAATTTGCATAAAAGCATTCAAAGGTTTAGAAGCAATTTGAATGAAGCAACCAAGTGTCATCTCAAAAACCAGAAGAGGTATTTACACTTGAGCTACAGTACTATTATTATGTATATATTTGTTCTGTCTTCCTCTCATAATAAAGTATGATGGATTCTCAATCAGTGCCATTTTCGAAGATCAGCTATAAGCATCAGCCCTGGTCTTGAGATGAACTAGAGTGGAAGTGTGGCACAGGAGTAACCAGAGTTATCCCACAGAGTTTTTATTTGAGGGTGTGTAAAATGACCTATACCCCATAAATGTATTTCCCACTGGAGCCATACTGCACATATTCATATTAGTTCTGCTCTTACGGAGGTGCCCATGATGTCAAAGAAAGTGAGTTCTTCTCAACAGTAAACACCACTGGGGTTTCATTTTTTGTGCAGTAACAGAGCAGTATATACTTATCCGATCAAATTAATAATTAATGCGATAATATCCTGGGTCAGGTACCTCTCCTATTTGTATTCACAACAAAGTCTTTCTCTGCTTCTTTCTGTTAGGTTAGGGTATGTCATGTTAATCAAAGCCCCTGTTATTCTCCCATAGCCAGATGGAACACACCTTTTCTAGCCTTGGGAGACTTTCCCTGCTATTTAATTTGTTTTCTAGCAAGTGGAGACCAGAGTGTGTGTTTTGTTTACTCTGGCACAGACATATCCTATGGGGTTCTCTCTCTCTCTCTCTCTCTCTCTCTCTCTCTCTCTCCTCTCTCTCTCTCTCTCTCTCTCTCTCTCTCTCTCGGTTTGGAGGGGCAGGTTTGTTTGTGCTGTTCTATTGTTCCGATGACTATTCTCCCAGCTCCACTCCACTGTAAGCCCCTCAGATTCTGAGCTGTAATTACAAAATCTGTCATAGAGCCCTTGTATCTGTATCCGAAAGAATGTGGCTCTGGCAAAGGTAGAGGAAGTATAATGTGCACACGGAAACCCTTATAAATATTCCAAAGAACTCTATTTTAGGATACAGGGAAAGGCTTTAACAGAAGCTGTCATGACTAAAATCTTGGAATAACGAAATATAAGGGTCAATTATGTATTTTGTTTTTTTAGCTCTGTTGCAGTAAGCTATTCAAAAATACATAAATGCAATTCACCCAAAACTATAACTTGAATACACCTCTACTATGAACTATGGCACACTATAAAAAAAAAAAAGAAAAATATATATCTATATCTATATATATATCTATATATATATATATAGATATATATATAATTATTTATTTATTTTAGCTGTGACTTAGCATTTGTGCTCCATCTCACTCCATCTCCTTTTGAATCCGGCTTGCAAACCCCTCTCATCTCATCATTTCTCTCCTATCCACTGTGAATAAAAATGGCAAAAGACCAAATATAAAAATTAAAAAGTTTAATTTTGCCAGCATAGAAAGGTCATGGATACAAATATCCTCAGCCAGAACAGTTTTTGCTCGAAGAAGTTATGCTTTAAAACGGCTGGCCATTAGCCTTGTTTAGTTCACCTCAGGTCTTCATATCCCTTCTTGGATGAAAAGGTTGTGACACAATTATTCAGAGATGGTCAATTCAATGCAAATCAGCATAATTAAAAACATCCAGCATGGGTATATTACTATAGTTAAAATACAAAGACTTTTTTTGCCAATCAAAGGGTGATTAATGATCTGTTAACGCTCTCTCATTCCCTGTGGCCGTTTGAAAGGTTGACCTTTTCTATAAAAAAAAAAGCCCTGTCCGTCTCTTTTCAAAGAAGAACAGCATTGGAATGTGAATGATTAATACATGCAGTTTTAGAAGAGGTTGTGTCAGATGAGACCGAAAGTCAAATTTGAGTGTTAATTTCTTATCTGTAATGGTACTTTCAACGACCTTTAGCAGGACAGATCTGGTATTTACTGACAGATCTCAACAATGTCTGGACCTTAACCATCAAAGCTCAAATGTTTGACAGTCTGTGAAGTTTTTAAATGTCTAAAATATACAACCCCTAGCTATATAAAAATATAGTATTTTAAATCAACCTCTTCTGTTTCAGGTTGTTCCCTTGTAGCACAGCTCCAAAAATGTCAACATTGCAGTGCCATTTATTTATTTATTATACGTTTGTCAGAAACAAACCAAATAACACATTTGTGAATATGTGGGTCGTGATATCCCTGAAAGGTGCTGATGTGATATAATGTTTACATGATCAATCAAAGCTTATTGTTCAATCCATCAATCCTCATATGAATGCACGAGCCTTCTCTCGTGCATTCCTTAGTCTTGAGGCGTCCTGCCTCCATAATCACATACTCCTAATGATCAGTGCTTGTGGTGTTTCAATTGATTTTTTGTCACACATACTGTAGACTGACTGGACTGTCTCCCACTGTTCAGATTGTACCCCTCATTCCGGTCTATACATTTCAGCCCATTCTCACTTCCAGGTGTCAAATACTGCTCTTGTGCAAAAGCCCTCCATGTCAATATATAGACACCAAAAGCACCCAGTGGAGCTGCCTTTAACAGTGCGCGATATAGCAGATCAGGGTGAAATCTAGTTGAAAGTGATCATCCCTATGCTCCGAAGTCCACAGCCCTTGAAGTGGGTTCTCTGAAGGGAACGTTACTTTCTGTGGAAGAGTCCTTTGAGAAAGAAATTATTTCCCCACTTTCATTTAGAACAACCCTTCAACTGCCATTCCCTTTCCTCAGAAGTGCTCTTTAAGGGAGCAAATATGCCTTGGAATTCGCTCCGGAACATCAAAGTAATTTTAGAGCATAAATATATCCTTTGAATTATGCTTACTATTGATTATGTAAAAACAACAACTTCTGGGATACCCCAAGATACCCTGGATACCCATGTGGTGGAGGTGGTTCACACAATGCTGTCAGTAGCACTAGAGGGATAGGTGATCATGTTTAAATTGAAGCAAAAATGTCTAATGAGGGATAGCTTTTGTCAGTATTTTGGCAGAATAGGCTCAATTTCAGGGTACACATCCATTTTGACACAACATGTCGATATAATGCAGATATACAATACCAGCATAAGAGAAGTACAAAAAATTGCTGACATGAAAATAACACTGCATTTGACACACAGTAACTTGCTCACAGTATATACACACCACAGTATTTGCTCAGAATTCATTGGTAAACTGTGCAATTGTTTATTGTGCAAGCAGGGCCAGTCCAGACTGAAAAGAGAACATGTCTGGGAAAAAGGGACAGATTGTTACCCTATGTATCTATTTATCAGTACTGAGAGGATGTTAGTGACACATGCCACTCAACACAGGGATAGAGGTGCACACCTCTGCGTCATCCTGAGAGGGTTCACATCTGAACCAAGTGAACACAGTAATAGGTAGGGCTGCATACACACTTTGAGATTAGATTCCTATTCATGTTGTTATATTTCTGTTATAATGTCCATTGTGCATATATATACATAAAATAAATTATATCTCAGACAATATCATGTCTCTCTACAAATTCCATGTACTCCATCAATAAATATGATGTCTTGAAACTGTATTGCAGTTCTGTTGAATGCTTGATTCAGATTGGTTGACAGACGTTCTAAGACCTATCATAGCAATGCATTTACTGAAAAATAATGGCGCACCCATTATTTTTCAGTAAACATATGGCTATGATAGGTCTTGACTATCTAGTTATTTCATAGATTAGTTCAGGCTACCCTAGCAAAATAACCAACTAAAGTCACGTCAAGTCAAGTGGTTTTTATTGTCGTTTCAACCATATACAGTTAGTACAGTACACAGCAAAACGAGACAACGTTCCTCCAGGACCATGGTGCTACATAAAAACAACAAAGGACCAACACAGGACCACATGAGACAACACAACGAAATAAAATACCTATATAAAAAAACCTATATATATACCTATATAAAGTGCATGTGCAAAGATGTGCAAAAAGTACGGGACAGTACAACAAATTTCTGACAATGAACAGGACAATAGACAGTGCAGCGCCGACCAGTACTCAGTAGTGCATTTTCTAAAAATGTAAACATAACATACTATGAGAGTGTTCTATGCACATAGCAGTTATTGAGGTAGCAGACAGCTATAAAGTGACAGTAATTAAAGTGCAACTCAGGACACGTGTGTGTCCTGAGTTGGACCAACCAAAACAATGACATAAGATTACGGGGGTTAAGCACATCGGATAAGAATGTGAAACCATGTCTATAATACCGTACATTTATACACATTTCTGTTGAAAAGCTCTCTTGCGCTCCCTCTCTTTCTTTTGGTCTCGTCTCACCCACATTGAAACATATACATACCGTCACGGGTCTGGGTAATTTGCCAGTTTGTTTTGTATGTTTTGTCATTTTCTGTCCCTCATGTCTCGCAGGTGTGGCCAGCTTGCACCATCAGTGTTTTCATGGGAACATCAATTGTTCCCGGGGGAACGCTGATCATGCCACTGATTAGCATGCTGAGCAACACCTGTTCTCCTCTAGTTCACTCCCTTCTTAAGCCCTTCGTGTTCTCAGTATCTTTGCTAGATTGTTGTTTGGTGTGAAGTAATTAACCTCACTCTCTCTCTGCCTGGTTGGTCCGGTCTCGTGTTTCTGTTGGTTGTCCGCATGTCTGGTCTGTGGTTGCCTTCCAGTTTGTTGCATGTCAGATGGGTTTCTACAGAGGATACCTTGTCTTTACCCGGGTGTCAGGAGCTAGATCGCCCTACCCTGCTGGATGTCATTCTCCACCTCACTAAGCTTCAACGGAGGATTCCACTACTGTAATTTCTATTGAGCGCACCTGAATATAAGCCGCACCCACTGAATTTAAAAAAAATATTATTTTAAACATAAATAAGCCGCACCTGTCTATAAGCCGCAGGTGCCTACCGGTATATTGAAACAAATGAACTTTACACAGGCTTTAACGAGACACGGCTTGTAACAAAAATAAATAGGCTTTAACGAAACACGGCTTGTAACAAAAATAAATAGGCTTTAACGAAACACGGTGTGGCAGCGGGGGCGTGGTCAAGCGCCCGTCCGGGAGAGAAAAGCGGTAAGGGCGCTTACATCAAGTGCTGAAAACTGTCACACTGGTGCCATTGTGACAGTTTTCCCAAGAAGGACACGTGAAGCAGGGCACTTGACGTTCCAGGTAAGGCTTTTAATGGCCACAGCAATGTTTACATTCAATTTTATAAAGTTTCTCAATTCTTGGACTTCTATGCGCCAACACTAGACTGATGTGTGTCTGTCTGTCACTCACTCACTCACTCTCTCTCTCTCTGCTGCCTTTTTATGCCGCTCTCCCCACGCTTACTGAAATTAGACACAGGTGCTAGACATTAGCTCAGGTGTAAGCGCCCTTACCGCTTTTCTCTCCCGGACGGGCGCTTGACCATGCCCCCGCTGCCACACACGGCTTGTAACAAAAAATAAAAAATTTGCAGTAAACAGTAGCCTAGCAAGAAAGTCATTGGTCACTATCTTCCTCTTGTGCACATGAAACCACTGAAGTCATCTCCTTCAGTGTCGGAGTTGAATAGCCTCAGCTTTAGTTGTCTTTTTGAGTCAATTCATCATGCTGCTGTTTCCAGCGTCTCCCGTGCAGCAGCTCTATTTCCTTTTCCAACAGCCAGATCAATCGCCTTCAACTTGAAAGCTGCATCATATGCATTTCTCCGTGTCTTGAGGGTGACAAAATGACTACCGTAATCAGAATGATGGGAAGTTTGAGCGTGCTCGATTTAATCTAAACAGTAAACAAAAAAGTTGTTTGACCTTAACCCGTTCGGCAATTTCATTGGTCTAATGAAAACACAATGTTTTTTTTTTTTTTAAATAAAATTTGAAAGCGGGAAAAATCCATATATTAGCCGCGTCGTTGTTTAAGCCGCGAGGTTCAAAGTGTGGAAAAAAAGTCTTATTGCGGCTTATAGTCCGGAAATTACGGTAATCTATTCCTGACTTAAGGTAATCTATTCCTGACTTCCACTATGCACACACTCATTCTACGAAAACACTTTTCACAGATTGCCCCTGGCACGGCCACAGCATGCGTGAGCAGCTCCACCTATCTCCCGATGCTGACCCTTCTCAGGAAGCAACTTTACCGGCTCCTGCGGTTATCCAGGTTTCTGGACACTTTGAAGCCTGCATTCCCCAATGTGGCCCTGTGTGAGGGACCAAGCTGGCAGGCATGAAGAGTCAGAAAATGGGTTTCCAGAAATATAGGTTTTTATTTACTAAACAAAAAACACTGATTCACACAAAAAAATAGGAAGTTCCTAACAAAACAGACCTTCACTAAAAAAACAGAACTTCTAGACTGAGACATGGGGGAAACTTATATATAGTGGCTGATCAGGCCATTCTGACACAAAGGGGGGTAGACAAACACATAATATATAAACAAACCACAATAACTACAAACCCTGTTAAGACAATGCTACCTAATATAAACTAAGGATAATCAATCAAATAATTATAACAACAAAAGCATAACTAGCAAAGAAAAGAACACAACCCAAAATAGACAACTCTGCCAACCCCATGATATGGGAGAACATGGTGCAGTCCAATTATCTGTCCCTACTTAAACAGCTTGGATTTAGTTGGAAGTCCTTTTGTCAGCCAGCCAGAGACCCGCAGCAGCAACTCCCCAGGAACTGGTAACTCAAAAAAAGAAAAAGTATTCATTTCACAGAATGTAACTTAAATTAAACAAAGATAATGAACCTGAAATTAGCTACCTCAATTTTACCTAAAATTGACAAAGTTAACTAAATGTGTGCACCCAAATAGATAACTAATGTCAAATAACTAATAAAACTGTTTTAAAACTAAAATCAGTGTGTCCAGTTATTTATTTTGTATTATATGTAATGTGAAATGAAAGGGTTACCACCGTGAGGTAGTCTGCCGTCACATTTAGTCTGCCGGGGATGTGCTCTACTGTAAAGCGGAAGGGTTGCATGGCCAAATACCATCTAGTGACACGGCCATTCGTGTCCCTCATTCGCTGCAGCCACTGGAGGGCCTTGTGATCGGTCTGTAGAGTGAACTCCCCAACCCAGCAGATAGTATTTAAGTGAGTCAAGGGCCCACTTGATTGCCAGGGCTTCTATCTCCACTGTTGAGTAGCGCACCTCCCTAGGGAATAGCTTTCGGCTGATGAAGGCCACTGGATGTTGGTCACCTTGTGGACACTGCAGAAGGACAGCTCCAATACCCCTCTCAGAGGCATCTGTTTGCAGAATGAAAGATTTTTCAAAATCAGGACTATAGAGGACTGGGTTCTTACCCAGAGACTGCTTAATGTCCCGGAATGCTGCCAAGTCCACTGGACTTGGTTGGAACACCTTGAACCGGTCCTATCTGTGAGTGGGGCAGCTCTGGCTGAAAAGTTGGGGATGAATCGGTTATAAAAACCTGCCATCCCCAGCTCAGCTGCTTCCTAGTTTGAGGCAGAGGGCAGGACTCAAGTGCATATACCTTGTGAACTTGTGGTTTGATCACTCCGTTTCCAATAATGAAACCCAGATACACCATCTCAGGCTTGGCGAAGACACACTTTGCAGGGTTAATAGTTAGGCCCGCTGATTGGAGGCACTCCAGCACTTCCCTCAGGTACTCCTTCTAAGTAGCACTGTAAATCACAATGTCATCAAGGTATGCACCGGCATAGTCATCACATCCAGACAATACCTGATCTATGAGCCTTTGAAAGGTCACAGGGGCACCATGCAGTCCAAATAGCAACACCGTAAACTGGTACAGTCCCCACGAAGCCCAAAAGGCAGTCAACTCCCTGGATTTCTCAGACAGAGGCACTTGCCAGTAACCCTTACACAGGTCGTTGGTGGTCAGGTATCTTGCTTTGCCCAGGCACTCAATCATGTCATCAATACGTGGCGTTGGATAGCAATCAAACTTTGACACAGAGTTCAGGTATCTAAAATCAATACAAAACCGTATTATAGCATCCTTTTTTGGAACAAATACCACTGGATTACACCACTCGCTTTTTGAGCGCTCAATGATCCACAGAGACAGCATCAGGTCCACCTCTATTTTCAGTGACACCAGGAGGCGTTCTGGAATCCTGTAACTCATTCGGTTAACTGGAGCCTCTTCTTTTAACACAATATCATGTTCCACCATATTTGTGCGACCTGGGTACTCTTGAAATATTTGAGGATTACATAAAGGATTACATAAAGATTTTGTTGATCAACCGACAGATGGCCCAGGTCAGGTTCAGTGGGGGCTGCTGAGGGCAGATATTGATCTTCTACCGCCTCTTTCTCCACAGCTTTGATCAGCAATACCTATGCCATCCTATCAGGTCTTTCAGCCCACTCCTCTAGGAGGTTCACATGCAGCACCCTGCTGGAATGTGGTCGGCCCGCAGTGGTAACTTTGTAGGTGGTGGGTCCAAGTTGTTTCTCCACCTCAAAGGGTCCTTGCCATTTTGCCAGCAGTTTGCGGTCACTGGTAGGCAGCATGACTAGGACCTTCTGACCCGGAAAAAAGGTCCTCTTCCATGCCGACTTATACCAAACTTTCTGGTACCGCTTGGCCTCCACCATGTGCTGCTGGGCAAGTTCTGCCATCTTTTGTAGCCTGTCTCTCATCTGAACAACATGGGAGATTATGTTGTTAACACCCTCCCTCTGCTGGTCCCCTCACCTCATGACCATACAACAGTTCAAATGGGGAAAACCCAGTAGAGGCCTGGAGTACTCCCCGGTATGCAAAAAGGAGGTAGGGTAGCCATTGATCCCAATCCGAACCAGTGTCATTGAAAAACTCAGAGCATTTGCTTGAGGGTCTGATTGAACCACTCCATCAGTCCGTCTGTCTGTGGATGGTAGGCGGTTGTTCGCACACTCTTGATGCCAAGCAGTTGGTAAACCTGTTTCAGAAGTGTGGACATAAAGTTAGTGCCTTGGTCAGTTAAAATTTCACAAGGGAAACCAACTCTAGAGAAGAACTGTACCAAGGAGAATGCCAAAAACTTTGCTTTGACAGATTTCAGGGGAAACACTTCTGGGTATCTAGTAGAGTAATCTGTGATCACCAACATGTAACGGTTTTCAGTTTTGCTTTTTTCAACTGGACCAAAAATATCCATACAAAAGACACTCAAAGGGAGTACTAACAATGGGGAGGGGTTGGAGTGGAGCTCTAGATGGTCCTTTACCTGAAGTCTTCTGGCACTGAGGGAAAGTCCTACAAAACTGGGCAACATCTGGGTTGACCTTGCACTTCAATGTAAAGTGGAGTAAGATTTCTTATCACCATGTACACAGCAGATGGGATTGGTTTCAAGAGTGCGGATAACATTGGATGGGACAAACTGTCTGTGCACCAGGGTTTGATCAGTGCCAGAGTCAATTAGGGCCTTCAGAGCTTTACCATTAACTCTGACCTTTGTCATCTTCATGGATTGTTTGTTATAATATTTACGGTCATTTTGCCATGGCACAACACACATCTGAGTGAGCTTTCAGGGTTCTTTGGGCACATTGGTTGTGTGACCCTCCTGGCCGCACAGGTAGCAAATAGGCACTCTACTAGACCTTGGTGTATTTGTTGGCTGGTTCTCCCTCAAGGGAGCCTTGCCCACACCTGATGATGTCCTCTGATGGTATTGAGTGGATGTGGGCCTGCGGGTGTCTTTTGTAGCCTTCCATGTGGAATAGCTCCACGGTTGTCCTTTCCTTCTTGCAGCCACAAACACATCAGCCAGTGAAGCAGCCTCTGCAGCTGTTGAGGGATCGTGTTCCCTGATCCATACCTGCAGCTCAGGAGATAGCATCCGCAAATACTGTTCCAAGATTATAATTTCACCAACAGCTTTAACAGTTTTACCTTTTGGTTGGATCCACTTCCCATACAGCTCCTTCAGTCTTACATACAGCTCCTTGGGACTTTCCCCAAGATCAGCATCTGTTGAACGGAATATGTCTGTAGGTCTCTGGATTAATGTCATATTTCTTAAGAATGGCATCTTTAACACAGTCATAATCCTGCGCATCATCTAAATCCATATTCACATAGGCCTCTCTAGCCTTACCAGTAAACAATGGAATAAGGCGAAAAACCCAGTCAGATTTAGGCCACCAACATGCTGCTGCAATCGTCTCAAAAGTTACAAGAAAGTGTTCAATATCATCATGCTCCGTTAATTTCTATAATCTGGGCTCTGGGGGGAAACGCAACTGACCTGATGAGGCAGTAGATGGAACACCCTCTGGTACCAGATCTGTTTGGACTTGGGGTCCAGGTTCATCTGAACCCAGATCAGTTGATGTGTTCTCTGGGATCGGGGAAGTGCGAGCTTGCACCTTGAGCTGCAGCAGTTGGAACTGATGTTGAAGTGTCCTAAAACGCTGTCCTAAAACGCTGCTCCTGTCGTCCAGACTCTTCCATCTGTCGAGCGTCACGGGCCTCTTGCTGGCCCATGTGGGCACGGAGAATGCTGGCCAAGTCCAGCCTCGTCAGATCTCTGCTTTCTTTACCCTCAGTGCCTTTGACTCCTCCTGAAGCTCCAGTGTCAGTGTCATCCGCTTGCTCCTCTTGTCCAGTCTGCGGTTCCTGAGACTCCCCACGATTTCTTCTTCCACTCCGCCCTCCACGCTGCATTGCTCCAACAAAAAAAAAATGGAGAGTTGAGAAAAAAATAATACTCCTCAACTGGCTGATCCCACCGCTGCCACCATATGTGAGGGACCAAGATGGCAGGCATGAGGAGTCAGAAAATAGGTTTCCAAAAATATAGGTTTTTATTTTTTAAACACAAAAAAAAAAAAAAAAAAAAAAATAGGAAGTTCCTAACAAAACAGACCGTCACTAAAAAACTGAACCTCTAGTCTGAGACATGGGGGAAACTTATATAGTGGCTGATCAGGCCATTCTGACACAAAGGGGGGTAGACAAACACATAATATATAAACAAACCACAATAACTACAAACCCTCTTAAGACAGTGCTACCTAATATAAACTAAGGATAATCAATCAAATAATTATAACAACAAAAGCATAACTAGCAAAGAATGAACACACCCCAAAATAGACAACTCTGCCAACCCCATGATATGGGAGAACATGGTGCAGTCCAATTATCCATCCCTTACTTAAACAGCTTGGATTTAGTTGGAAGTCCTTTTGTCAGCCAGCCAGAGACCCCCAACAGCAACTCCCCAGGAACTGGTAACTCAAAAAAAGAAAAGTATTAATTTCACAGAATGTAACTTAAATTAAACAAAGTTAATGAACCTGAAATTAGAAAAATTGTCAAAGTTAACTAAATGTGTGCACCCAAATAGATAACTAATGTCAAATAACTAATAAAACCGTTTTAAAATTAAAATCCATGTGTCCAGTTATTTATTTTGTATTATATGTAATGTGAAATGAGTTACCACCGTGAGTTGTTGCTTCCATGTGTGGCTGCTAGTACCACTGGGCAAAACCATCCTCCGTCTAGCTGCTACAAAGACATCTGCAAGTCAAGCTGTTTTCAGGTGAGGCTGAATCCTGTATTGTATTCCTTTTACATTGTTCCCTGTTCTTCATGTTACAGCCCTCTACTTTTGTGTCAGATACGATGAAGGTGGCTAGTGTAATCATGCTTCTCACCAGAAGGGCTGGTGAATGGGGCACTGCAATGTGGGACAACAGACATCCCTGCTGTGCTTTCTATCAAGGCTTTTCCATGGAACTCTGCCAAGGAACTCTGATCATACCACTGATTAGCGTGCCGAGCAACACCTGTTCTCCTCTAATTCACTCCCTCCTTAAGCCCTTCATGTTCTCAGTATCTTTGCTAGATTGTTGTTTGGTGTGAAGTAACTGGCTTCCATAACGCGCACACTCATTCTACGAAAACACTCTTCACCACAGCATGCACGATTCTCAGTCATCTCTCCCCACTGCTGCAGCTGGTGCCGTGATCCTCGACATCCACATTGACTGCTCACATTTATTGTAAATAAATACTATGAATTGTTCCTCTGCATTTGGGTCCGTTTATCTTGCTAACACTCATTATACACACACACACACACACACACATATATATATAGAGAGACTCTCAAGTCAAACAGATCCTTGATGTAAAAGTATCCCCGCAACTTGATCAATAAAACCGTTTCTATACTATTCAAAATAACCTTTAATATCTGTCAAACGCACCGTCATGCTCCCCCTCCCAGCACTCACACATGCTGACACACATACTGACTGGATGCACACTCGTGGCCTAACTTTTCTTGAATAACCTTTTCAAAGATAAGTAACTTTAAATAAATATGTTATGGACAATGTATCTAATTAAAATCATGCATGTAATAAAAAGTTAACAAACGGAAAACGCTAGGCTATATAAAACTTGCCTGTAGGCGACTGTTGGTCAGTTGAAAGACTGACATAAATGTGAGCTTACAAACAGCAAGTTTTGGCCTCCTTGTTGCACATGGTACTTGAAGGTGTACTTCCTCTTAGTAATCTCAGTGTCAGGCCCACGTGGTCGTCTGCGACTCACCTTGTGCTAGAAGTAAAAAGACATGAAGTAAAAAGACATTTACCATAGCGTAGCAGGCTAGCCGTAGTGTAGAGCTGTCAAGTTAAGGTCATTAATACGTGAGTAGGCTTTGGTTAGGAGAATGAATAAGCCATGTGTATGCCTTTTAGGGCATCAAAGCGCTGTGGTCTGTAATGCACTTGGTGGCCTACTTGATGCCGATCATCCTTCATCCATCCTCACAAAATGTAACATTTACAGTGATCAGGCACATGTGCAGTCTTAGTGAATTGAAGGCATACAGTAGTATTCAATTCACTGGTTATTTAATGGGCCTACATTGTGATGCATTGCATACTGTTGACATGATATGGTCATGAATTGCTTAAGTTAGCTTACCTGCTCCAAACCAGAGAGAATGATAGCCTGCTGCCTCTCATAAGAGACAGCATAAAACTCTGTGAAGAGCTGGAGTTTTCTTTGTTCTGTTAGGCTTGAACACTGCCTGGGACACGTCTCATTGCACACCTTGCCCTTAACAAAAACAAAGTCACATTAGCTGGGAATTTTACACTAGAGCTATTAGCAGCTATTAAGGTTACTAGCTAGAATATATAACAGCTTACACAATCAATGCATTTTTTTTTATTATTTCCTTTTATTTATTTATTTATTGTATTTATTAAACAATGAGTAACAAACACAGCATAGCATACAATATTACAAAACAAAGTGTTGCATTAAATGGTAACAGAGGATCCAAAAAATATATCAAAATATTTTAAACACGTCAATGACTTTTTTTTTTTTTTTTTTACCAATTTCAGTGAAGACATAAAGCAATCAAAGTCTAATTTTCTCAGATTTCATTTCGACCCATTCATGACTTGATTTGCTAAACAGTCCGAGCTGTATGAACATTAGTAACGTTAGACGTTACAAAGTAACTGGCTAGCCAGCTAACATTATCCCGCTAGCTAACATTAGGGACATCAAACGCAGCTAAAATGTTTCGATTAATTTATCCGTGGTTATAAGGAGTAGCCTACAGCATTCATTTCGACCCATTCATGAATTGATCCGTTAAACAGAGTGAGCTATATGAATAAACTGTAGTAGACGACGCCCAGTAGCCTACACACCCCTCTGACTGTAACCGCTAACGTTAGGTAGATACTTTGTGTACGGTTCTTTCACTCACCTCTTTCGGTGGACTTTTTCCTCGTTTTTGCTCTCCTCTCCGGTTCACATATGGTTTCCCAGCATCCCTTAAAGACTTCCTTGCTCTGTCCTTCCATTCATTCATGTTCGCTCTCCTTTTTTTGCCGAGGTTTTGCCTTTTAATGTCCGCAGCGGACATGAAAGCAACCGGCATCTCGATTTTTCGTTAGTGGACATAAACGTTTTTTCCGCGTGAGACTATTTTAAAATTTAAAATACAGAGTTTTGGTTGTATGAACACACCCCCAAAGTGATTCTGTATACAAAGTGGCACACATACATTCACGTCACATGGTTATCTCAATTTTTGTTTTTTTGGACTTATATGGTTGTTCGTCGCATGAACACATTTGTGCTTTTTTCAGTTGCTTAAAAACACATTAATGGCTAAAGTCTGATAACACTGTATTCAGCACTAACTACAATATGGGCTACAATAATATGTGAGCAACATGTGTGTACATGTTTGTATTTTTGAGAAAATAACGTTTATGCGTGGTTTTTGAAAAAACTAAATGTTTAAGTCATTGAAATAAGGCCATATAACAGATACTAAACATTTGTCCACACGACGTTTGAGAACTGGATCTTGTAGCCTAGAGTTTTTGCTACAAAACCATGTGAAAACCATCTTGATCACTTATTCATACAAAACAATATAGTACTTTAACTTTTGTAAGACACTTTTAGTGTTGAAAGCTCATATGCGAGGAGGCGTGAACTATAATGAATATTGAGGTAATTCACACCTGAGGACACAAAAGACCCCTCCCCTGGGCCTATCAATGAAGAATGTAACAGAAAGAGAATGAATGTGAGGAGACTTAATGATCAAAATCAAGTTTTAAGTTAAAAGAAGTTACATCTTTACATAAAGAGTTTACTTAATTTAATACCTACACTACCATTTAAAAGTTTTAGAAGAAGTATCTTCTGCTCACAAAGACTGCATTTATTTGATCCAAAATACTGTAAAAGCATTGTGTGAAATCATTTTTACAATTTAAAAGAACAGTTTTCTATTTGAATATATTGTAAAATGCAATTTGTGATCAAAGCTGAATTTTCAGCATAATTACTGCAGTCTTCAGTGTCACATGATACTTCAGAAATCATTATAAGATGCTGATTTTCTAATATGGGCATATTTAAATGCATTTTACTCATTTAATATGAACACATATTTGCAAGCACAAGCATTGATGATAATGAGGCAGCATAAACACTAGATCAAATATATTCTAAACATTCATATAATTTTATATCATATTACATCCCAGCTAGCCAAATTACATGACCATTACGTAACGGCAACGTAATCACATTACGAACCTTATGTCGTGGCAACGTAAATGGTTACGTCGTGACAACCGGAAAAGTGAAATTCCTAGATTCGTCGCCTTTGTGACGATGCCTGTTTGTCGTCGCAACATTGTGGCAACGTTGTGGCAACGTTGTGACAACATTGTGGCAACGTTGTGAATCAATAGTTGTGTGTTGGTAACCAGTTGGTCATTTTAATCTTAATTAATATTCTATGGGCGGACTTGCAGTACTAATCTAATTTCTGTCCTCATTTGCCCAAAATTATTGTAGAGGCTTCTTCAAAATATTTGCCAAAATACATTTTATACAAATAACTTTTTGGGCATTTTTGAAAATATATTTGTGGCAGGGCGGAGGGCGGGGTCGGGTCGTGATCCTACACACCCAGTCCCGTATTAGGCTAATTATGCCTCCGTGAGGGATAAAGGTCGACTGCGGAGTATCGTGCAGGAGAGAGAGATCGTTTATGGACATGTCCATCATGTGTGTGTTTATGTTGTCTTTTAAGTTTATCATTAAACCATTATTTATATCGTCAAGCCGGTTCTCGCCTCCTCCTTTCCATTGATCTCTTCACACTGGTGCCAGAAACCCGGGAAGGAGGAGGGATACGCCGTAGTAGAGTTCTCGCCACTACCGTCCACCCCAACGGAGCAGCCGCGGTCATCTGCCGGGGGACGAGGAGCCCAGCCGCCTGAAAGAGGACGTTGGCGCGACCGCGAGGGGAGATGGGGCTCACTGGCGACCGCCTGGAGTGGGAGAACCGCTGCCATGGGTGAGGGAGACCCCTTCTGTTCCCCGAGAACGCGGCGGGGCGTTCCGTCCGCCAGGGGCTGGAGGACTGCCTCTGATCCGCCCGGAGAGGCGCGGCTGTCGTCCGATAGAGGGTGGAGGAGTGGCCGAGGAACAAGCTGCAGCGTATCGGTGAACTGGCAAGTTTTTTTTTTTTTCATCTCTCTCTCTCTCTCTCTCTCTCTCTCTCTCTCTCTCACTGTTGCTCTGTGTTGGCCTTTTCCCTCTTTTAAATTTTACAGTGTTTTTTGGGAGGGTACTACACTATTACAGGAAGTACCCCCCCATTTTAATTATTTCTGTTTCCCTCCCCTTGTCCCCTCCCTCGTCCAGGTAGATGGGGATGACCTGCCGGCAGACTAGACTTAAAGCACGCCCTCCCCCAGGGAAAGGGGGGGGGGATGTACGTTAGGCCGGGGGCTACCCAGCCTGAAAGAACGAGGGAGGAATGTGGCAGGGCGGAGGGTGGGGCCGGGTCGTGACCCTACACACCCGGTCCCGTATTAGGCTAATTATGCCTCCGCGAGGGATAAAGGTCGACTGCGGGGGATCGTGCGGGAGAGTGAGATCGTTTACGGACATGTCCGTCGTGTGTGTTTGTGTCTTTTAAGTTTATAATTAAACCATTTTTTATATTGAAAAGCCGGTTCTCACCTCCTCCTTTCCATTGATCCCTGTACAATATTTTAAATATATTTTAAAAGCATTTAAAAATATATTTTGCCCTCCATATATTTCAATACAAGAAAATACACATGCATAACATTTGAAGAAAATCTTTATATGATGTCTAAAACGTGAACATATATGTAACACATTTGAATAAAAATCAAGCAACGAACATACTTTACATTTCTAAAAATGTACTTTTTTTTTTTTTTCCAAGCCATCTCAGTTCCCCCATCTTAGATTTCACTGCAGCTGCACTGGACACATTGTGAAACTACTTCTTCACTGCCACTGTAAGAGACAAAAATCACAGCTATATTTTAAAGGGATGGTTCACCCAAAAATGAAAATTCTGCCATTAATTACTCGTCCTCGTGTTGTTCCAAACCCATAAAACTTTCGTTCATCTTCGAAACACAAATTAAGATATTTTAATGAAATTTGAGAGATTTCTGTCCCTCCATTGACAGTCCACAGCAATTTAACTACCAATTTAACGCTTCAAAAAGTTAATTCATAAAAAAAAAAAAATCTTCATTTGTGTTTTTGAAGATGAACTAAATTCTTACAGGTTTGGAACAACATGAGGGTGAGTAAATTATGAAATTGTTTTCATTTTTTGGTTGAACTAATCTTTTTTTCTAGTAAATTTTCCTTTCACCAACTCTGTATCCAAAATCAAATACTTCTCTACTATACAGTATTCGAAAAACAGTATGAAAACATGGTAGTATGTCCGAATTCATAGTATTTAAAAAAAAAAAAAATGTCAAAATTTCATTCATATAGAACATACTTTTTTAATGTGAAGTAAATTCAAATACAAATGTAGTACCTACTCAAACAGTATGCGATTTCGGACGCACAGCAACTCTTGACTTACCATATATTGCTGCCATGGTGTCCTTGTCAAGGGCATTCCTTCTCTCTGAACCACAGTCAGTTTTACTCATTCCTCCTACAAAAGAGAATACAAGATACATGAATATTTGAATAGGATACAGAGGGTACCATTGTCTTCAAACTAGTTTTAAATTTCCAAATATTTTTGTTCACCTTAACAGTGGAACTGAAGAAAAATAACTATAGGTATGCTGGATTTGAAAGATATTTTTATGTTTTTTTTAAAACTACTCAGATTAATATCTAAGAATATGACCTGGCCCTTGAAACTGTTTACCTTTCAAATTGCTGTGGATCAGAATTTCCAGTGGGAAGGAGGCCATTAAAAGAACATGTACCATTGAAGTGGCTGTTTGGGTCTGCAGGGCAGAAGTCAATTGATGCTTTAGAATTGTTATATCTGTGCCATGTGCTAACTCCACCTGTGGTTGTGTGATCACATAAAAAGAGATTTACAATATACATTATTTTCAAATATATTATTTAAAACACATTTAAGTTTTTATTCAGCCATTTCATCCATAACAGAAATGCATAACAAATCTGTATGTACAGACCTAAATCCTCAGCAAAAAGTACTTACATAATTAGCATCACTGCAACACTAATACTAGTAAAAAAAAAATAATAAAAAATGTTATTAGACAGACTGTTGCTGGTAAATTATTGATTTTGAAATTAAAGATTGGAACCACCAGGACTCTTCCTAGACATGGCCGCTACGCCAAACTGAGCGTTCAGGGGAGAAGGGCCTTAGTCATGGAGGTAACCAAGAACCTGATGGTCACTCTGACAGAACTCCAGCGTTTCTCTGTTGAGAGAAGAGAACCTTCCAGAAGAACAACCATCTCTGCAGCACTCCACCAATCAGGCCTGTATGGTAGAGTGGCCAGACGGAAGCCACTCCTTAGTAAAAGGCACATGACAGCCCACCTGGAGTTTGCCAAAAGGCAACTGAAGGACTGTCAGACCATGAGAAACAAAATTCTCTGGTCTGATGAAACAAATATTGAACTCTTTGGCCTGAATGGCAAGCGTCATGTCTGGAGCAGGCACCGCTCATCACCTGGCCAATACCATCCCTACAGTGAAGCATGGTGGTGGCAGCATCATGCTTTGGGGATGTTTTTCAGTGGCAGGAACTGGGAGACTAGTCAGGATCGAGGGAAAGATGAATGCAGCAATGTACAGAGACATCCTTGATGAAAACCTGCTCCAGAGCGCTCTGGACCTCAGACTGGGGCGAAGGTTCATCTTCCAACAGGACAACGATGCTAAGCACACAGCCAAGATAACAAAGGAGTTGCTACGGGACAACTCTGTGAATCTCCTTGAGTGGCCAGCCAGAGCCCAGACTTGAACCCGATTGAACATCTCTGGAGAGATCTGAAAATGGCTGTGCACTGATGCTCCCCATCCAACCTGATGGAGCTTGAGAGGTCCTGCAAAGAATGGGAGAAACTGCCCAAAAATAGGTGTGCCAAGCTTGTAGCATCATACTCAAAAAGACTTGAGGCTGTAATTGGTGCCAAAGGTGCTTCAACAAAGTTTTGAGCAAAGGATGTGAATACATATGTACATGTGATTTTGTCGTTTTTTATTTTTAATAAATTTGCAAAGATTTAAAACGGACTTCTTTCACATTGTCATTATGGGGTATTGTTTGTAGATTTGAGGAAAATAATGAATTTAATAAATTTTGGAATAAGGCTGTAACATAACAAAATGTGGAAAAAGTGAAGCGCTGTGAATACTTTCCAGATCCACTGTATATGCATATACTCACCATATCTCCATCAGACAATATCTTGCTGTTATGCTGAAGAAAAAAAGTCATACAAACTTGAAACAACATAAGGGTGAGTAAATGATGAGAATATTTTTTTTTTTTGTTGAACTATTCTTTATCTACCAGTCATGTTCAAATCACTAGGATGCTATGAATAATGTTCCTAGCTTGAACAAGTATATTTATAATAAAAACAATAGTTAAAAATGCATAACTTACATCAAGGATTCCTGCATTTGATTCCAAAGGCTAAAATTAATACAGTAAATGGATATATGTTAGCAATAGTACTGGACAATTGTTGTTACAAAATAAGTTTATCTAATGATCTCAAGAAAACAGTCATTATTTCAATAGTTATGCTTTGTATGTGACATAATAGTATGTGGCACAGACATTACATAAAAAGCAGCTAAAACTAACTTTAGGAGCATGTGAGACGGGAACATGTGATAGAATCTTTGACACCTGTAAGAGAGAAATTAATATATTAGAAATAAGTCACTTAATACTGTACATCAGAAAAACATTTACAAAGCAGACTATTCCTTGTTCAGATGCAGTGTACAAGAACAATCAGGGATGTCACAAGCATGGTGCGGGGCCCAGTGCAAGTTGGTACCCCCCTATACATCCGTTCGTGATCGTGGTCCTGAGTACAATGCACAAGTTTATTTAGTTTTTTTTATCTATATCATATGTTCATAGATATGAAGAACATATAAAATGTACATCATGAACATCTGCAACAGATTCCACAAGCTAATGTAAACTGCACCAAAAACAACAATAGTAATAATGATAATGACAAACAAATTAATGAATTAGATTTCAATCTTATTTCAGGGACATCTGCATTTGATTTCATGGCTGAAATAAATAGGCCGAAATATTACTACTGAGCAACCAAAGAATTCTAAATGTCTTAAGTTTAAAAAGGCTCGGAAATGTGGAACATTGTCATTAGTATGTGCTTTATATTATGTAAACAATTCTAACCTCCCTAAGTGCTCTGTAGCCAGAAGGAGAGATGGGATTTCTGTGAAAGTAAAATTAAATGTGAATACATTTTGAAAAAATAAGATAAAATAAAAAACAGTTGAAAGACCAAACTGTGGTTAGTGTAAGCACACACACACACACACACACACACACACACACACACACACACACACACACACACACACACACACACATATAAATTAATTAGTACAGTACTTACCTTCAAGTGTTTCATTTTTCAGCCTCTCATTCTCTTTATTTAGATTTGTGTTCTCTTCTCTTGGCTGATTTATCACACGCTGTAGAATTTTTCTTTCATTCCATACCTTTAGATCATTTGGTAGGTCTGTGAGGTGTACCTTAAACATACATCATTGACTGTAAACAAGTACAATTATATGTAATATATGTAATATATATATATATATATATATATATATATATATATATATATATATATATGTACACACACACACACATACGGTTCTTACCAACACTAACCTTTTTCTTAGCTGCTGGTTCCTCTCTCATCTCTGTGGCCTCTAGGAGATTCATTGAATGTTTACTCTTTCTCTTCAGTGTCTGACTTGGGTAGCTGTTCTTCAGTTTCCTTATGTTTCATTTGTAAAGTTCTTTCCCTTTTGAGGAGGTAGAATAATGCTAAGAAAAAGGCTAATTGTTGTAGTACGTCACAACTACATACTACCTATTAAACTACCGGTTATAAAAAATTACGTAACTGGTACGTCGTGTGTTAGCTGGGATATCATATTTATATCATACAGCATACAATTTAAATACCTGCTTTAGCCGAAACAACATTTACATGTAACTAAAACGTGCTTATTAGGACATATTTCAAATGTCAATACTCTGAATCCTGGCTGGCAAGTCTGGAAACAGTCCCATTAGTAAAATATGTACATGTTTATATGAAATATAACTAATGTTTATATTTCATCAACTAATGAAAACTAAATGACTTACTTGTCCGAAATTGTATCCTCGGCTGGATCAAGTCTCTCTTCAAAATACAAACGTTCATTGGAGTTCTGCTCTTCTTCTGAGGAAAATGTTAACTCTTCCTTCCTATCCAGGAGTTTCATCGCCTGTGTATTGTTACAAACGCGCAGTAAAATTAATGAATTGTTTACATCAAACCTCTGAGCACTGTCGGGGGCGTGCACCATTTGCCTTGATCGTCTCAGCACATTAGTGTATGAATGGCGCGCTCTGCTGGTGGGAGTGATCACATTGATGATCACAAGATGCTAACTATCAAGACGGTCGCGTCTCAAATCCAACATCATGATTGGTTGGTCACGATCGATCTCACGGACGCATACTTGCATATAGAAATTCTGCCACAACACAGGAAGTTCCTGAGGTTTGCTTTCAGGGTCAAAGCCTTCCAATATCGGGTTCTTCCATTCGGCCTAGCCTTATCAGCATTCTGAATTATATAGACGACTGGCTGATACTAGCACAGTCACAAGAACTGGCATTACAGCACAGGGATATTGTCTTAGCTCATCTGGTTTATCTGGGGTTGAGGCTCAACGCCAAGAAAAGCATCCTTTCTCCCACTCAGAAAACTTCCTATCTGGGGATCGTTTGGAATTCGATCACAATGCGAGCATAATTGTCTCCCGCTTGAATCGAGTCCATTCAGAACACCCTGAGCAAAGTCAGGCTAGGCCAAGGTTGCACTGTTTGTCAGTATCAACGAATACTAGGTCTCATGGCATCTGCATCCTCTGTGGCCTTCTGCACATGAGACCATTTCAGTTGTGGCTCAAAGCCAGGGGATTTCATCCAAGGGCCAGTCCCCTAAGGCTGATAAAGGTTACATGGTTCAGACCCCGGTTCTTCATTTTGGGTCCCACTCTAAGTGCGTCTTGCCGTTGCTGGTTGCTAATGACAGACACCTCCCTGACAGGCAGGGGAGCGGTCTTAAGTGGTCGTCCAGCTTAAGGGGAATGGGAGGGTAGTCAGCTCGATTGTTACATCAACTGTCTCGAGTTGACGGCTGTATTTCTGGCCCTGAGATACTTCCTCCAGAGGCTTCCATGTCTTGGTGCGGGTGGACAACACAGCGGTAGCCTCTTACATAAACTATCAAGGAGGTCTACGTTTACGCCAGCTGAACAGACTGGCACAGCAGATTCTCCTTTGGGCTTAGGGCAAGCTTCTGTTAATAAGAGCAACTTATATTACTGGATGCCTGAATGTGGGAACAGATTTACTGTCCAGACAGAAAATACCGACGGGGGAGTGGAAACTCCACCCCGAGGTAGTGGAACAAATCTGGTTGAGATTTTACAGAGCAGAAGTGGACCTCTTCGCCTCCCAACAGACAGCGCAATGTCCCCTCTACTTCTCTCTGAGTCACCCAGCCCCCCTGGGTCTGGACGTGATAGAACATACATGGCCCAGAATGCGCCTGTATGCGTTTCCTCTGGTTTCTCTGCTCCCGGGAGTCTTGGCCAGAGTTCGCCAGCAAGGGTCCTGCCTCTTACTGATAGCGCCGCATTGGCCGAACAGTGTATGGTTCTCGGAGATAATGTCTCTCCGATGGCTCACCTTGGGCAATTCCAAACAGGAGGGACCTTCTGTCTCAGGCGCAGGGGACAATATTTCATCCCTGGCCCGAGCTGTGGAACCTTCATGTTTGGCCCCTGAAGGGTACCAACTGAGGGACACTGGGCTTTCACCTGAAGTTATCGACACCATTCTAAGTGCTAGGGCTCCCTCTACTAGAAGAAGTTATGCCAATAAACGGGGTGTCTTTGAAAGATGGTGCAGTGCACTTAATGCAGATGCAGTTAACTGCCGATTGCTTCATTCTGGACTTTCTGCAGGAAAAATTATCAGCAGGCACATGCCCCACCACTCTCAGGGTTTATGTGGCCGCTCTATCTGCTTGCCATGCCTTGATTGATGGGATGCCATTGGGGAAACATCCTCTGCTCACTCGCTTCGTACGTGGAGCCATGCGATTAAGACCTCCTTCTAGGACCAGGATCCCTTCATGGGACTTAGCAATAGTCCTTGTGGGTCTGGTTGAGACTTTGAACCTCTAGAGTCAGCGTCTGATAAACTTTCAAGATGGTTTTTCTTATGGCAATTACTTCTCTTTTCTTAAGAATTGGGGATCTGTAGGCTCTGTCTGTCTTGCCATTCTGCTTATATTTTGTCCCAGGAATGGCTAAAGCAATATTGCACCCTCATCCTGACTACCTGCCTAAGGTTCCTTTCTTGACCGTACATCCGGTCACTCTCGAAGCCTTCTGCTCCCCGCCGTTTACAACACTGGAGCAGGAAAGACTTTACGGACTGTGTCCAGTCCGTGCCCTTCAGACTTATGACCACCTCACTATCCAGTAAGTCAGGGCAACTATTCCTTTGTCATGGGGTCCGTAACAAAGGGGCAGCCGCCACCAAGCAAACTTTGTCACATTGGGTGAGGGATGCTATTGCCCTGGCCTATGAGGTGCGCAGTCAAGCTTTGCCAGTAGGTATCAGGGCTCACTCTACCAGAGGGGTTGCCTCCTCTAAAGCTTTGGCCAGAGGTGTCCCTCTGCAACATGTTTGTAATGTGGCGGGCTGGTTTCTCTCTGCATACATTCATAAGATTCTATAGTTTGGATGGTCATGCCACTCCGGGCTCTCACGTCCTTGAGTCAACATCACAATCTCATGTCTGAGACCTCTCGCCCTCTTGTGAGCACAAATACACAACCGTCCCCACAATTCTCGTTCCCAAAGCGCTAAATCAGCGCAGCATCAAAGTGTAGCTTCTTGATAGGGAACGTCTCGGGTTACTTAACTATAACCCCTGTTCCCTGATAAAAGAGGAACGAGATGCTATGCTTCATTGCCACACTGAGGATGCCCCAGGACTGCTCTTCAGACAAAATACCTGACGATGCACCTGTGGCACATCTATTTATAGCCCTGCTACAGGTGCATCCAATGATGTCACCAACAGAGGCTATAAATTCTAGTCAATTTCATTGACATGTTGCACACATATTCACAGCTGGTCACTCCTAAAGACGTTCCCAAAGCGCTAAATCAGCGCAGCATCTCGTTCCGCTTTTATCAGGGAACAGGCGTTACAGTTAAGTAACCTGATACGTTTGCCCTACATTATATTAATATTTTACTTTGTGTGTTTCAAAAGTACAGATTAAACTAGATATGTAAAGTTTGTTGAGACAAACTATAATGTTGGTCTGACAAAACCTTTTAAAATAGTTTAAATAGAAAGAAAGAAAGAAGATAGAATCTTAAAGCAGATTAAAGGGCTTGTGTGTATGTTTTGACAGCTGAAGTTTAAAATTACGAACATTCCAAAACAGACTTTTTACTCAATTTTATATAGTTTAGGGGATTTTTTGACACTCTGAAAAGGCATAAATGGTGCCTTCGCAGGGCTTTTTGATGGAAGAATAATAATGATAGCCAAGCTGTAGGGTCGCTCCAAAAAGAATTTCCCAAAAAATGACCAAAAGACCACTGTTTTTGAGCACCTACCTTTTAGCCCTTCAAAGCTCTCACAATAAAGGATAAAGTCTTTGTAGGAAATAGGGTGTAGGGATGATCACTTCTGAATGGAACACACTCCATCATTCAGATGATTTAGATGATATAGCAGTGTGAGCCAGAAATACCTCTTCAACACTTTGCAGAATTTCACCAAACATTTGCATAGGTACTGTAGGAGCCTACTGTATTTGTGAAATTCGTCAATATTTAAAGTGTTTGATGAAGTTAAAATATTTCATAATTTATTATTGCCCCTGTAATTATATGCATTTTGTATGCATAATTTGTCTTATTTATATTGAGTTCACATTATGTATAACAAATGTTAAAATGGTCTCTTTAAGAACAGTGGCTGTTCAGCGAACGTTGAATGGTTTCTTTACGACATCCGTGGTGTGTGTTTGAATTAATCTGATTGTAAATTACAGGACAGGTATTAAAAGATACTTAAATCAATTAAAATAAATTGCGAACATATCAACTTTAAAAGATAATTGGACCAGGGGGGCCCTAAAAGAAAATTGGCCGCAGGGCCCTTGCTATTCTGCCCCTGGAAGAATCCCATGTCTTTGAGTTTGCATCAATTCATCCTCTGTGAAGTCTGTCTTAGTAAGTCCGTCCCTTTGCTGTTTTCTTTTGAGCAATGGATCTTTTACAGCCAGCATGCCGGAGCAATAATGGCAAAAGAATGCAGAGATGTAATGATGCAGAAGGGTTCTGGGTGGAATTAGGTCACTCTGTGGTGTTGTTCGTAGGACAGTACAGAGTGAACCTAATGTCATACTGTAGGTCTAATTGGCCTCTAGTGGTCTTGTTTTTTATCCATCACTAGTAGAGATGCACCGATTGCAATTTTCTTGGCCGATTTCGAGTTCCGATTTTTTGCAAGTGTGACCTGCCGATACCGATTTTTTCCGATTCCGATTTTATTTCTAAGAACTATTATTGACCACATATACAAACAAAATCTACCTTTTTCAATGCTAAATTTTATTTTCATAATAAAATAAATTATTAAACATTACAATTTCCCCCAAACTGCACTAAGTTACAGGATCTTCTCTCACTTAAACAACTCTCAAAATAAAAATAGAAAGAGGTAGAAATAACAATTAACTGTAAATGAGTTGCTTTTTATAACAGATGTAATTTTCCACTATTTTTATAAATGGACCTTTTTCTCTTTATTACTCGTCTAACAAAACAATTCCAAAGATCTGAAAACTGAAGTGTCTAATACGCTCAACTTCCGTTAGATGTCCAAATATCAGTTGTAAAACTGAGCACTGCTCCGGGAACGGCTTGCATACCTGTCAACACTCCTGTTTTTCCCGGGAGTCTCCCGTTTTGTTATTACTCCCGTAATTTGTATGGCTCAAACCACGTTATATGAATAATCAAATCAATATATTATTCCAAGGTGGTCCAGTTGCCAGATCTTGAATGAAACGCATCCTACTCACACAATCGACACATCATACAAATTACAAATCATTTATGACCACAATCTGGCAACTAACAACCCATTTGCGCTGTTGATATCTGCGGAGGCAGTAGACGCAGGATGTTAAATCAAGCATTACTGGTAGATGGGAGGAGAAGACTCAGCTGGTGCTCCGGTGAAAAAAACTAAATATACACGTACATTTAACAACAGCTGGATGGAAGAATTGAATTTCATATACCGAAGCCATATCGACAATGCCCACGCCTTTTGCAATGTGTGTCGCACTGATTTTAATATCGGACACGGTGGGAAAAATTACGTTAAATCCCAACGGCACAATTTGTATGTATTTAGCCTGCCTCTGCCATCCAGCACCCCCCTTCCCCTCACCCGGATTTGTGTACCCAAATGTTGACAGATAACAGGCTGCATGTGTGACATGACACAAGATTAAACAACTCGGGCAACGCGACGTCGGAAAGTACCTCATACTCTGTATTGAGGACATTTATCAGATTTCTGAACCCTCTGTCCTCAACTATGGAGAACAGCTGGTCATCCAGGGCCATGAATTCCATAATTTCCCTCGTAATTGCTTTGGTATTTTCACTGCTCATACCAAGGGATGATAGGAGAGGCTGCTGACTTGTGACTGGCTCTGAGCTCTGGCTAGCTCTAGCCGCTTTCACTTTTTAGCTTCTTTACAGAAGTGGGCCGAGCATGCGGAAAATCGGCTAATTCCGGTCCCTGGCCGGTCGATCGGTGCATCTCTAATCACTAGTAAATGATATAAATAAATGACATATCATAAATGCAGTCTTTCATCACTGTCTTCCTTTTGTGTTGCTGATGTTAGATGTTTGATTTGTTAGAGCAGTATCTTTCTCCATCTCTATCCACTGTCCCTCTTAATTAGTTACTTCGTTGAGGATAGATAACATTTTCATTTGTCTGTATCTCTCTCTCTTTCCCCCCCTTATCTCTTACGTGATAAGTCATGGCAACTATATCATTTTGTAGAGGTAACAACATCCTTATGTCGTGGCCACGAGATCTAATATTGAGGTAACGACATCCTTATGTCGTGGTTTCAAGATGTCATGTTGAGGGAACTACATCCATCACTGTAACCATATGCTACAGCAGTCGGCATGAGATGGAGATGACTAATGAAATAACATTTTACTTGAATTAGGACTGTCATATAAAGATATAGTGCGGCCTCTGGCATTAATACATGGGTAAGTTATAAGTGAAAGACACCTGAAGTTTAATGGGCTTTGCCGTCTGAAATTTGCTGGCTTGAATTAAATATTTGGATTTATCATTGACCAGTTGAACGGTCCCGGACGCCTCCAAACTCACTGCGGTTGAGTTAGTTTTATATTTGACAATCGCAACAATACTCATTAAACTGGGTTTTCTTTGGCTAGCACAAAGCTGAATTATATATATATATATATATATATATATATATATATATATATATATATATATATACATATATACAAAATAAAACATGACCGTTTGACCTAGAGACATGAAACCAACAGTAACACTCAGAATATTATTCTTTATATTGCACAAGACTTGTTTTTATACAGATTCAAATATCCTTATAAATCTATTAAACTCAATGACCATGTGACCTAGAGACATGAAACCAACTGTAAAACACTCTTATGAACTTATTATTCATAAGGATGTCGTTACCTCAACATAAGATCTGGAGGCCACGACATAAGGATGTCGTTACCTCAACATAAGATCTCAAGGCCACGACATAAGTATGTCTTTACCTCGACAAAATTATATTGTGGCCACGACTTATTATCACGTTCACTCGAGTTTATATGACATTCCCACAAATTAATATCTCCGGTCACCGTAGATACCAATCTTTATGCTATTTCTTATTTCAGATATTTCCATGCTGCTTCATTCCATTTTCCATGCACTGTTTGTTCTTTTTTGTATTTAGGTTTTATATACAGTATATATGTATATATAAATAAATATACACACACATATACATATATATATACATATATATGTCTCTCTCTCTCTCTCTCTCTCTGATAAAAGTAAACAGCTTGAACCCTGAATTCTGGAATGATGTGACTTAAATATTAGAAAGACTTAATAATAACTTTCAATAATAAATAATTAACAAATATTATACAATACTAAACAGGGCCTCATTTCCCCAAAACATTGTAAGCCTAAGTTGATGATCATACACATTTACGAGTGCTCAGGAATAATCGCACAGCACTAAGGAGACAGAATTATGGAGTCATCTGCGTGACAATCTCTACATTACTTGTAAACAGTTTAGCCTAAATACCTTTGCTTAGCTACACTATGACTAGACTTTAATATCAAAATAACTATGATTTAATTATTGTATTTAATAGACAAGGCTAATAATAATAATTGTAAAATATAGCTGCGAGCAGCGATGGCGGGCCCAAGCCGGTGGCACCGCCACCCCCGTGCCTTTAGGGTTGCTGTGCACGATGGGCAATAACGTAACCTCGCTTTGACTGTCGAGAAGATGTGTACTGTAGAGCTCGCATCAGTGTGTGCTCTGCAAAAGTGTGCATCAAGGGCACATATCGACCACAAAGTATGCGTGAGCACCCTTCCGATACCTAAAATGAAAAATGAGACACCCTTCGGTCTCATGGAGTTAATGGACACATGAAATAAGTACACAAGACTGAAAATTCATATGAAGTGTGCCATTTAGGACAGGGCCTATGACCGTGAACCACAATAGTCACATCTATGAGATAATTCAAATGTAGAATAATTTTTGATGTCATAGGATGTCATAGGTCAATATCTTTTGCAGCACTTAAATGTGTTAATCCAGAAGGCCAGTATTTATCTGGAGGTCTTTGTACAGGTTTATCAATGTAATTATAATTTACGCTTATGTGTTCCTATGATATGCAATGGAAGTACATTTCTATGTTTAACATGGGTGTATTCACAATACATAGCATACGATATAATATCTTAAGATTATTTATCATTATGTTAAGTACATCACACAAATGTGACTGTATTCACCTGTAATGTCTCCAATAAGTACAGTATATTGGCCTGTATGGCCATGATATATTGCCTTAGCTAGACTTTAGCTAACCTATTACATTAGCTAGTAGCTCATGAGTCATGAATGTTAGCAAGACACAAGTTAACTATATTTGCTTTTGGCTAATTAGCTGTATAGTCGAGGCACTGTACACGACGCGGAGGGAGGGCGGGCATCGACAAAATCTCATCTACCGACCTGATGTTTTTTATTTAATAAATATATTTTTTTGACAGGGAAGCTGTGCGCAAACAGGAATATATATATTAATTTATTTATTAAAAAAATAAAAATAAACACCCCAGAAAAAGGGCACTAATTTCTCTCGAGGAAGAAAAAGGGCAGGTGCTCAAGCCCCCTTTGATGTCTATGTGTGCACGTGCCTGAGGGTGAGTAAATGATGAGAGAAATATATTTTTGGGGTAAACTCATTTTATTTGAAAGACTATCTAGGTACATAATAACACTGCATTGCTGTGACTGTTTATAAATTTCAAAATGTACAAGCTCACACTTTAAATGGTCAGTGCTTTGATTTTTAAATCATCAGTGATTATTTTTACATTTTACATGCCATTCAAAAACGGGGCATTTTACAGCGTAAGAGAGAAATTAAAAACTTAAAATAATACCATTTGTACTTTTCAATGACTTGGGATGTCTATGTTCAGGGCTGAAGGCTAAATTGTTACTGTCTCTTTAAGAGGGTTTTATCGCATGTTACGATATTCAAGGCACAGTTCAGTTTAATCTTTTGAGAACTGAGAAGTATCATTATTTTCGTTTTGTGCCGTGCTTGTTGCATCTGTATTCATTGTGAGACGATAAAATACAGACTGCGTGAATGGCTGATTTTGTTCACTTGAATTTTGTGACGTGTTTCAGAAAGATTATCGCGAAGACAGAGACAGCGCAGCCGGTTTATTTTCTTTATTTTACAAAAGCACAAGGTTTTGTTGTTATTTTAAGTGTACACAAATAAAAGTACGACTTTCATAGTTTGTGATGATGTATTAAATGTATCAGTATGGGCACAAATAACGCAGTATTTTGTTTAAGTTGTTTCCGCTGTTTCGAGAGAAAAATATAGCAGGACGTCATCTGGAATAATGCCAGAATTTAATATAATTATACCAGATTTCTTTCTCAACTGTTTGTTCACTTGAGACATAACAGACTCCTCAATATATCATGTATTTTTACACTTTGTTGTATGAAATTGTCCGTTCAGACGCAAGCAGCAGGCGTTCGAGCGAGCGTTAGACACGACGCGGCTCGATCGCTGTGTCACTCAATCTGCTCGCAAACATGTATTTGAGTTGTTTTCACATTTGTTGAGTTGAATAGTGTAAAATCGCTTGAATGTTCAAACAGGCAAACATTGTATACAACCGACAAACCTTCGTGAAGATGCGATCAAAAATAATCTGTCAGACATAGAGCTGTCACGATAACTACTTTTTGTTGTGTGATATATTGCACATAAATTAATTGCGATAAACGATATTATTGTAATTTTCAGACCATTTTATGCCACTGATTACATAATGACAATATAATAGCATAATAATGCAAGTACACTGTTTCAAAGAACAAAGAACATTTTATTCTTATTCTATTCAATATTTAAACATTGTGAAATGTGAAAAAATATATCCCAAATAAATAAAACAAGTAAATAAATACACTTTCGTTAACAAAAAAGTGCAAGGTATCAAGAACTAGATCAAAACAAAGTAGGCTAATATGTCAATTTAAACTTTTAAAGTGTCTCACACAAAGGCACAGATGCATCAACAGGACATTTCTGCTGCCAGATTAGTTTTTTAATTGTTAGGCAGATTCCGAGAAAGGAACACCAACATGTTTACCTTGTGGGGCTTAAGGCAGGATCTTACTGGGGTAACAATGTTACCAGCTGTGCTAAACAGTCTTTCTTATAGCGAGTTACGCTATCCGTGAGTGTGCGCCATTTCGCGCTGTCACGTTTATATTTGCACTGTCGGGAAAAGGCATCTGCAACAGATAACTGTCTGGAAGAAGGCCCCTCTCCAACTCCAGCTGCAGTTGTTGTTCCCAGGTTGAAAAACTGGGTGGGATGGTTATGTTTTAGGTGCGATTTTAAGTTTGTTGTATTGCCTCTTTACGCTGCTACTGTTTTAAAACACAGTCGACATACCGGCTCGTTCACGTTAATTAGCTCTCCTCTCTCGTTCGGCTTAAAGCCAAAATGTTCCCACACTGGAACTGAAGATTGCGGCTTTGAAATCAATTCCAATGTTGGACTCGTTCTTCCTAACTGGCTCGCTGAAGATGTCACGAAACAGAACACTTTAAAATGCAGTTGGTTCACGCCTTCTCTTCACCTGACGGTGTCCGCTCTCTCTCTCTCTCTCTCTGTGTGTGTGTGTGGACACGCTGCCTGAGCCCCGCCTCCGACACAGAGTGCAGACAAGATGACAGAGGCAGCGCGATCAACTAAAATGTTGGTGACATTCATTTTAATGTAAAAATGAATCTGATTATTATTTTTAATAATAAAACAAATTATCAATTGCAATATATCGCGGCACCAAATATGATCGCGCTCATTTACATATATCGTGCGATAAGTCGATATATTGACTATCGCGACAGCTCTAGTCAGACAACCCTAAAACAACATCATACTCGGATCTTGATACGTTAGGATCGATAAGCCCATCCCTACTTTCTTTAGACATATGTTTCATGTGTTGGTTTTAATAAAGACTCGGAGTACTCATAAAACTCACAGAACGAAATATGCGTCACACTTTACTGCGTTCTCAACAACATACACAAGTCTTCTTCATACGTTAAAACAACGAGAATACAGAAAATAGGCTTAGAACTCCACCTAGTGGTTATATTATAGAATTAAAGGAGAAATTACATGAGACAGCTTTATAACTTAAATGGCTTTAACTGAAATAGACTAAAGTTTAATATAACTATTCTGATAAGTGTATATTTCCAACATCATGTTTGTGTTATCCGTTTCTGTAAGTTTTTGTGACGTGTTTCAGAAAGATAATCGCTTAGACAGAGCGATAGTTTATTTTCATCTTAACCGGACATTGATCACTGCAATAATTCATAATTCAATATATTGATACCCGATTTCTTTATCAACTGTTTGTTCAATTGAGACATAAGGGGTGATTTCAAAGCATTTTGAAAGTGACACACTTCCTTCTGCCAGTTGGTGGCGCTATAACTTTGACTCACAGTAGTCACATCCATGTGACACACTGCTGAAGTTTCATCGAGATCAGTTAATGTATGCAAAAGTTATAACACACTTCCTTGCTTTTATGCTTCCTTTGTGTGCTTTTGGAGCTTCAAAGTTCATTTGCAATGTGTTCCACATTCAAACCAAAATATCTGACTTTCTGTTGCTCTGTTTGTTCACTTGAGACATAAGAGGGTGATTTCAAAGCATTTTGAAAGTGACACACTTCCTTCTGCCAGTTGGTGGCGCTATAACTTTGGCTCACAATAGTCACATCCATGCGACCGGCCTCTTCCCGCGAACACACTGCTGAAGTTTCATCGAGATCAGTTAATGTATGCAGAAGTTATAACAAAACTTCCTTGCTTTTATGCACCCTTTATGTGCTTTTGGAGCTTCAAAGTTAATTTGTAATGTGTTCCACATTCAAACCAAAATATCTGACTTTCTGTTGCTCTGTTTGTTCACTTGAGACATAAGAGGGTGATTTCAAAGCATTTTGAAAGTGACACACTTCCTTCTGCCAGTTGGTGGCGCTATAACTTTGACTCACAATAGTCACATCCATGTGACACACTGCTGAAGTTTCATCGAGATCAGTTAATGTATGCAGAAGTTATAACACACTTCCTTGCTATTTGCTCCCTTCATATGCTACCTTTATGGGGTTTTTGGAGCTTCAAAGTTTCCTTTGCAATGTGTTCCACATTCAAACCAAAATATCTGACTTTCTGTTGGTCTGAGCTAATGACTGTAAATTAGAAAGTTGTCCGGCTCGATGAGAACAATATAATTCCTGAGTTTTGTGACTCTAGGTCGAAGTATAAAACCAATACCCCACTTTTGTCAACAGGTGGCGCTACTGAGCCCCTGCACCACGCATCAAAAAGAATATTCAACTTTGAAGCGCTGCCACGACCACAGTATTTAAGATATCAATAATCCTTTCACACGTCTACATCTGCCGTGTGTTTACATTATACACATAAAGTTTTAAGTAAATCGGGTAAAAATAAGAGTGTGATTTCAAAGCATTTTGAAAGTGACACACTTCCTTCTGCCAGTTGGTGGCGCTATAACTTGGACTCACAATAGTCACATCCATGCGATCGGCCTCTTCCAGCGATCACACTGCTGCGGTTTCATCGAGATCAATTAATGTATGCAGAAGTTATAACATATTTCCTGTTTCACTTTTCGCGCCATAATTTCGTTTCCTCGCCACGGCCAAACCGTTCGAGATATCAAAAATCCGCCGGCAGTTTTTCATCCTCAATGTCTTGACTTCATGCTGACCGAGTTTCGTGGCGATTGGTGGAATTCTCTAGGAGGAGTATTTCACATTCCATTGCATGTGTTTTCCAAAGAACCCTAAATAGACGATTTCCTGTTGGGCTGAGGTAAAAAGTAAAAGTATGAAGGATATATGAAACGATGAGATCTATATGTGTACCGAGTTTCATATTATTACATGCAAGCGTGTTTGATTTATGGACCAAGTTTTGGACCCTGTTTCAGGAGGCTGTCGAGCCCCCTGCCACGCCCGGTACCAGCTTCAGCCCGGCCCTAATGGCCGCGGGTTCTGACCAGTGTGCAAAGTTTCAAGAGTTTTTGAGCACGTTAAGAGCCCCAAAAGTGCCCCAATAGTCGTAAAAAAAAAATAATAATAATAATAATAATAATAATAATAATAATAATAATCCTAACGAAAACAATAGGGTCCTACGCACTTTGTGCTTGGGCCCTAATAAATGCATTAAGAAGTGCTGTGAATTGACAGAATTAATTCATGAATTAATCACACAGTTTTTAGTGATTAATCGCAATTAATTGTGATTAAATGATTGTACATGAAACATTACAACAAACACAAAACAAAATCATCATAAATGTATTTACTTCATACTTTGTCTCAAAGAACTTGCAAGAAAATGGTTAGTCATCATTTATTTTAAATATTTAAATATGTAAAAAAAAGTTAATTATAAACATTTGTACAGGTATTAATCAAGTAAATACAAGTATATGTATACATGCCATAAAATCAGTAGACATGTTGTAATCACAATTTAGGAAGAGATACAGTAAGTCAGCTTGCCAGTATCTCTCGCACACATGATTTACTGCTTGCGGATGAAGTCTTCAATTTTCCGCTCCGCTCCGTGTTGATTATGCCCGAGGCATGCGTCATGCATAATGAAAAAGTGCACTGCACTCCACACAATCAGTTTTTCTGCTAGGATGTGCAGTCGAGTAGAATGTGCACCTCCTGAAAATGTATTAATGTGAATATAACTAAATTAACGTATTACATTTCCCAGCAATAGCACAAAGTAGTAATATATATACTTTATAAATAGATGCATAAATAAATAGAAAACAAAGTAAATTTAAACATTTACGCAACTTTAAACATTTCCAGCCAGGTATTAAAAAGTTATGCACTAATATAATGAAGGACGAGCTGTGCAGTCACTGTAAGGTCACAGTTTTGGGAAATGCACGTAAAAACATTGCTCATAGAAAACGTCTAGGTTACTGTGGAACGAGACGTTGTGTCAAATGAAGCGACACTATGGGACTTTCTTGAAGGCCTCGGTTACCTCTGAACGTGAGAAAAGTCAAATGAGAATTTGGCAGACAGAAATTGCATGTCCCTCCCGGACATACGGGTATAAAATGAGGGAATCGTGCATCTGTTCATTCAAGTTTTGCACTGAGGAGCCGAGAATAAGGTTTGGCCATTACAGTGGCTTGGTTCAGCGTCGTAGCCGGGGGGAGACAACGTCTCGTTCCCTCCATCAGGGAACGGAGGTTACAACAGTTACCTAGAGGTTCCCCGTCTGTTGCTCAATCAACATTATGTCGAATGAAGCGACACTAGGTGTCCCTGTTCAATCATGCCATGTGGTGAACCGTGTACATGAGCAGGTGTGGGTAGGCAGTTGCGTGCCAAAGCAAAAGGCTACGTCAGACTGCACGGCATCCTGAATGGGGGTAAAAAGTAACGTGCAAAGCATGGGAGCAGGCCGTGCCTTTTCTCTCTCTATGTTTCTCGCATATAGTTAAAGCGGCTTGGGCCATTTAACACTATAACACGCATCGGGGAAGGCATTCTTTTCCAACTCCTATTCTTTTAGTGGGAAAAGACCCCACGGAGACCACCACCTGCCCAGGCTGGAGGGAGGTAAAGTGTGGCAAAATACGTCACATGGGTTTTCAGGCCACGTCTGGAAATGCTGGGGTGGTAGATCCTACCTGCTAGGAGGGAGGAGTTGCTAAAAACACGGTGACCATGGAGCAGCGGGGACTGCCCAAGGGAGACGCGGGTCCGCCAGTAGGGGGACCATACCGTGGCAAATACACACAGGGGAATTAATCCATGAAGGCCTATCCTGTGGAGCACCTATTCCAGTACAGAGTAATTAGTACCCGTAGTGGATCTGGTTGGGGAATTCCTCCACTGAATTTGCTGACCAGAGGGCAAGGGAGGAAGAACATCCAGGGAGTGTGAATTTAGTGGACTCTCCTGGGGGAAAGAACACACGTGATCATCTCAGTTGAGGGGAAAGGTGCTATGTGCAAGCTTAACACCCAGTCAGACGTTCCGTATTCCCGAGTTCTACGTGCTCGGACCTGACAGAACACGGGACGAGACTTACTCAACCCTCAGATTGTAAAATCTCATAAAGGTATTGGGTGTTGCCCAGCCCGCTGCTCTGCAGATGTCTGCTAGGGAGGTGCCATTGGCCAGTGCCCACGAGGATGCCACACTTCTTGTCGAGGTTGCTCAAACCCGCAAGGGGGCGGGCGCGGCTTGGTTGTGGTGCCAAAGCGATGGTGTCAATGACCCAGTGGGAAAGCCTCTGTTTGGAGACAGTGTTCCCTTTCTGCTGTCCAACAAAGCAGACAATGGGCTGCTCAGAACATCTAAAGCTCTGTGCGCAAAGCATGCACCGGACACAGCAATGAAAAGGCCTGGTCTGCCTCCTCCCGGGACAGCGCTTGCAGGTTCACTACCTGATCCCTGAAGGGGGTCGTAGGAACCTTGGGTACGTAGCCTGGTTGAGGTCTTAGGATGACATGGGTGTCTGCCGGACCGAGCTCCAGGCAAGTGTCGCTTGCAGGTCCCCAACCCTCTTGATGGAGGCGAGCGCGATCAGGAGGGCTGTCTTCAAGGAGAGGGCTCTGAGCTCGACTGATTCTAGCGGTTCGAAGGGGGGTCTCTGAAGGCCTGAAAGGACCATGGAGAGATCCCATGAGAGGAACAGGCATGGCCTGGAAGGGTTCAGCCTCCGGGAACCTCTAAGGAACCTGATAGAGTGGGAAATGGGAGGTCTCTTGGGAAGCAAACAGGTCTACCTGTACTTTGCCAAACCGCTCCCAAATCAGCTGGACCGCCTGGGGGTGGAGCCTCCACTCTCCACTGAGCATACCCTGTTGCAACAGCGCGTCCTCTGCCGTGTTGAGGTTGCCCAGGTTGAGTGGCATGCAACGACCCTGCTGGCTCCAAAGGAGGAGATGGCGGGCGAGTTGCGACATGTGATGAGAGATTTATGTATGCTATCGTGGTGGTTCTGTCTGAGTGAATCAAGATGTGCTTGCCCCGAAGTAGTGGGAGAAACCTCCACAGGGCAAGATTTACAGCCAGCAACTCTAGGCAGTTGATGTGCCAACCTAGCCGGGGCCCAATCCAGGAGCTGGCGGCTGTGTGCCCATTGCACACGACACCCCAACCCTGTTTGGAGGAGTCGGTGGTGACCAGGACGCATCGGGACACCTGCTGTAGGGGGACTCCTGTCCGCAGAAAACAGAGGTCTGTCCAGGGGTTGAAAATCTGGTGGCAGACAGGGGTGATGAACCTGGTATGTGCTGCAGTGCCATGCCCATCTCGGGAATCAAGTCTCATATGCATCAACCCCAGTGGCGCAACCACCGCGGAGTATGCCATATGCCCCAGGAGCCTCTGGAATTGTTTTAGAGGAACCACTGTGCCTGGCTTGAATAATGTGAGACATTTCAGCACTGACTGTGCGTGCTCGTTGGTGAGGCGTGCTGTTATTGAGACTGAGTATAACTCCATGCAGAGAAAAGAGATGCTCTGAACTGGGGCGAGCTTGCTCTTTACCCAGTTGACCTGAACCATAGACGGCTGAGGTGCCTGAGCACCTGGTCCCTGTGGGTGCACAATGACTCTCGAGAGTGTCATTGAGTTAATTGAGTATGCGGATGCCCACTTCCCTTAGCGGGGAAAGGGCTGCTTCTGCAACCTTCGTGAAGAAGCGAGGAGACAGGGACAGGCCGAAGCGGAGTACCTTTTACTGATATGCCTAGTGTCGAACGCAAACCGTAGGAAGGGTCGGTGTCGAGATGAGATGGAAGTACGCGTCCTTCAGGTCTACCGCTGATCCTGATCCCGGACGCATGTTAGAATGTCTCTTTGTGTGAGCATCTTGAACGGGAGTTTGTGCAAGGCCCGGTTGAAAACTCGCAAGTCCAGGATCGGTTGTAAGCTGCCGCCTTTCTTGGGTACTGTGAAGTAAGGGCTGTAGAAACCCTTCTTCATTTTGGCTGGAGGGACAGGCTCTATCGCATCTTTGAGTATTAGGGTCGCATTCTCCGCATGTAGGGTGTTGACGTCTTCACTGTGCACCGAGGTAAAGCGGACGCCGGTGAAAGGGGGCGGGGGCCTGGCAAACTGGATCGCATAGCCGAGTCGGATGGTCCTGGTCAGCCAGCTCGACAGATTGGGAATTGAAACAATCGTTTTTGAAGTATCTGGCAGAGCTTCACGGCAGTGCAGAGCAGGTAGTGTCGCATCGCGAGGCAAAATGCATCCCGAGGCTTTGGTGCTGACAGAAGACTCAAAGCAGTTACCTTGCTCCGTGCACCCAGCAGGGGGCGGGTTAGTGACTGAGGAGGAGGTCCCGACTTAGGAGGAGGTCCCCCCTCTAGACTCATCAGAACCAGCTGTTCTGAGTTTGGAGGTGAGGGGTCCATGTCCGGGGTGCCAGGACTGCCGGAATATCACACCGGATTGCCGTGAGAACGGCATTTTTGGGCCATATGACCCAGGGAATGAGGAAATCACTCTTTTATTGAGAATGTGGGTACCTCAGCCCGAAGAGGGTGCGGCAAAGGAAATAAGGTTTGTAAATAAGGATTCTCCTCCTGGCCCTCCACCGGGGGATGGAGTGGTCGGTTTACCAGCTCTGGAGCAAACGTCTCATTCCCTGGGTCGTCCATCTCATGAGCGCTTGGGAGCCATCCGGGTCCTCGATGACATCCGAGAGACAGGGGCCGTACGTGTCCTGCCATGCGCTTGATGCTGGGGATGAGAGCTAGGACCAGGTTGAGGTGGAGCTGCCTGGTGTTTGGAAGCCACACGGGGATGCTCTCGGTGATCAGATGGAGCACGGCCTGCGGTGGAATGGCGGCAGGGTGTGATGTGGGAAATGGCCTCCGTCTGTTTCTTCACCGCCAAAAATTGCTGGGCGAATTCGTCAACGACGTCACCAAAAAGGCCGAGCTGTGAGATGGGGGCTTTTAGAAAGCAGCTTTGTCAGACACCACGTCAGACGCCTGGACGCTCTCAGATGCATTGGCGAATTCATCATCCAGCTCAGCGGGTCCGAGGGAGTAATCAGACTGGAGGTCAGGCGAGCCGCTGTCGCCTCGAGCCTGGACGGAAGTCAACGAGCGTACCATCCCCAAATCGCCTCCATCGCTAGATTGGTCGTCCTCAGTCCCGTGGGAAGAAGGAACTATGTGGGGGCCGGCTGGAGTGGCATTCCTTTTTAGGAAGGAAAGCCGTGACCGCAACGTTGCCATGGTTAAGTTCTGATAGTGAGAAAAAGAACCATCCACAAACACCAGCCCAGACACACAAGGCAGCATCTATGACCATCAGGAGCTGAGAGATATCGACCGCATCCAGGAACTACACAGGGACGGAAGGACATCTGTAAAAAGATGCGTCCTGAAAAGGATATTCAACGCCTTCTGTATGTGCTCTTTTAGAGAAATAAACTCTTTTAGAAAAATATTCTCTTTTAGAAGCCATCAAAGCGGCACTGCCTTGCAGAGAAGGAGAAAGCCGCTGATGCGTGCTGTAGAACCAACAGCAAATGCTGTACAGAGGTGAGTGGAACAGAAGTGATCACAGCTCGCAAATCGCACAACCGCTCGGCTCCGAAGAAGACATCTGAACAAATAGATGCACGATTCCCTCTTGTTATACCCGTATGTCCAGGGGAGGGACATGCAAATTCTGTCTGCCAAATTCTCATTGGTCTTTTCTCATGTTCAGAGGTAACCGAGGCCTTCAAGAAAGAGCCCTAGTGTCGCTTCATTCGACACAACGTCGAACTCCCCTAACAACTAAGATCAATCGTTATTGGGAAATAATACACAGCTTTGTAGATCATTTATGAAAATATATGAAAGAGCAATTCATGACATTTCTAACTTTTTAAATGTATTTTTGGGTGTTATTAATGAAAGTTATTATAATTGCTAGCTAAATTGAAGATATCACCAACAAGGGATTTTTTTTTGTCTCTCACAAATGTGCCACAAATTTGCCTCTGCAAAAATAAACAAACAAGCAAGCATATTAATAAATACTATGTCTGAGCCACAGGCATTCATCCACAAGGTTGAAGAGAAGCCATGATATATAATATTTGTGATTCACTGGGTGTTGTTATTGATGCTGTTCGAAGTCAATTAATCAATTACAGAGTCAAATTTAGTGCCAGTATCTCTCTCACAAACACTTCCATTACCCAAGGTTAATGTGTATTTAATAATCAAAAGATAATTAAACTCACACTCAACCCTAATTGTATTTCCATTTGTCCTGGGCTTGTTTGCAATTGATTTTTACCATTCATTTGTAGTTACACCTTTTGCTTTCTAGTCTTTTCATCTTACTGGTCAATTGGGATGCATATTTACGCATACTATGATGACAAGTTGTCAAGTTCATTGTTGGGGCGCTGAGCTGCACGCAGCTCTTCAATTACTGCTTAGCCGAGGCCCACTGTCATGTAGTGAATTCATGAAATAAAATGCAACCAAACACACCATATTCCTGATTTGAATTAGCTGACATGCAGTTACATTTGCATGGTTTATTAAAAAAAAAAAAGTCGGCAAACTATGGCACGCATGTCAATGCTGGCACAGCCATTGACCAGAAATAAAAAATGTCAAAAAGGTTGCCGATCCCTGCCTTAATGTAATTTATTGATCAACTGAGTAATTGATTGTCTGTTTTATTCAATTTTTTGTCAGATATGCAAATGTAGTAGCCTAGAACACCAATAAAGTTTTATCAAACCTGATCTTAGAGAATACCTATGCTGGTTTCGTCAAATCAAGCTAAAAATCCATGGCACTCACATGGAGTGTAATATTAAAAAGCCTGGCTATTATAATGGGGCTATAATATAAAAAAGCACAGTCAAATTAGAAAAAGAGTCTTAATAAGGTAGTCCTGACTTTCTTATAGGGCACCAAGTGATACAAGAACACCACACAACAAGATAATGTTACTTTATACCTAGTAAATTAAAAACAAATCCCAATTTAGCTTAATTTATAGTGTGTTGGTTTAACCTTGTGCATAGTAAAACATAGTAAAACAAGATAAGTCTGAAGAAAGGGAACGAGAAAGAGCAGCTGGTGTCGCAGGTTGACCAATCAGTAGAAATGGGTTTCTCACATCCATCCACCTTTGCAAATTTAATAATCAAGTTTATACTAATTTCATATGCTTTAATAAAAAAAAAAAGAGAATTCAAGCTTAATTCTTGTTTTTCTATTTGTTATATGAAATGGAAAAAAATTTAAAAAGTGTTTTCTCAATATTGGCCTTTTTCTTTCTAGAGGAAAAATTTATACATTGTCAGTGTATCAGTTATTCCGTTTTGAAGACAAAAACGAGAAAACAAAAAACAAAAACAACACAGGATACAAAAATACCTATCGATGGGTCTGTATATATGTAAAAGAAAATAAAAAAACAAACGGAAATTAAATACAAAAATGTAAGAAGGTACAATGAAGGTATAATATCAAATGAAAATACAAACAGGGCTTTAGCCAAACATATGCTTTAGCACATACTTCCTACATGCTTGTATCATTCACAGCCCCCTATGTACTAGCTCAAACCACTTAAAGCATTTCATGCATTTAACACATGCTTAAATCACTCAAAGCATTTTATGCATTTTTAACCAGGCTTTAAAGACATGTATAAAAGTTTAAAACACAAGAATTCTCATTACACTTTTCACATTTTATATGTATTACACTTATTCACTAAACTGGAAAACACTCTGGGCTATAAATCATTAAATAAGATGATTAATACTACATTTACATACCCATTACTCACATGTATGCAAAAACATGGTCAAAATCCACACATGCAATCCATATGCATCCTTCAAAAATGATCCATAACAAACTCTCAATTTTAACAAACGACTCTTCTGAACACATACTTAATGCAATTTATAAGCATTTTTTGTAAAATTAGATATTTACCCTAAGAATTATTAACCGATGAACAAAACCGGGAGCTCTCTTGCCCAACGTATCTTCTCACATTTCTATCATAAGAGAGTGCCAGAAAGCTGGTGTCTAGAGTGTTGTAAAACTCTGATTCTTAAAGGGGCCATGCATTTCTTTTTAGATGCATTACAATGTGCCAACATTTTCTAAAATATCCTGTATCTTGCGTGCTTGCCAGAATCTGTACCAGTGATCTGCCTTTTTCACAGTCACTTTCCAAGTGAAGAAATGATAACAGATATCAAAGGAGAGTCAGGCATCTAGATGTTTGCTGATAGAAACCATTTTTTTAACTATTTTATAAGTGATGAATTTCTTCCCCCAGCACTGAGATGCATTTCCTCCATGTTGTCTCTATAACACATATCTCTGCCGGTTTTGAATGCTTCTCAGTGGACCACTGCCAACTTAATGTGATATGTAGCCACCAATTTCAGGTTCATCCATCTCAGCCACTTTTATCAGTGTGTGTAGCATCTTAAGTGGTGTGCTGATATCTCATCCCCACCGCAATGCTTATAGGTATATCCGGTCACTTTCTAGCAGGAGATTGAAGTCCCGCTTCTGCCAACCCTGTCTTTTACATACCTCATTTTACCACCAACGAGAGAGCCGATAAGAAACAAAAAATGAAAGGCAATGGCAGGGTGAGAGGAGATTATAGGATCGGGGCATGTATCAAGCATCTCAAACTCTTTGTGCTGGTCTAAGGTCAGCTTGTATCTTTAATGAATGATAGGAATTGGACAGGCTGGAGATAATGACATGTTGGCTAAACATTATAATCAGATTTAGAGTGCTATTATCTGTGTTTTTACTTGGACAGAATAATGTGTTGCTTCACAGTCAACAGGCTCCATGGTGGTTTATAAATATTTATGATAATAAATCTACCTCAGTAAATTAATATGAATGAATAAAGGCTTGGTCACCCCCAAACGTAAAGGTGCACTCAGTAATGTTTTCCAAATAAAAAAGATTTACCCCAAAATAAATTAATTATAATTTGAAACATATTTATAAAATTATGAGCACTCACATGAGATGAGGGCTCTAGTCATAGCAGTAACCTTATAAAAGCTGTTTTATTCTACATAGGGCAGGGTCACCCTCATAGGAGCTTCCATTATAAAATTACATTACCAACTAGTTTAATCTCAGTAATTGTCTTGTTAATTTCATCTTTCTCTCTTGGATTTAATTAATCATGTTTGATTGTGAATAGTGGATTTACATAACAGCACCTCTAATTGAAAACTATTGATTTTGAATGATGCAATACCCACATGACTAGGTGTCACTGTAATTCCAAGATGACATGAGCAAAAAGTTACTAAGTGCACATTTAATAAGAACAAAATCATTTTTTTTTTTTTTTGTTGCACCAAAACTACTGATACAAACTACTGACACCTAATTTTAATTCACATTAATGATCATTGTCAATTGTTATAAAAAATAAAAAAAACTTGAAACCTGAAGAGTTAAAAAAAAAATCTCCTAGTCTCTGAATATAAACATGACAAATCAGAATAGTATTTTAGAATCTGTGTTTAAAAGACCATAGACGTACATGGTTTTGTTTCTTGTTGTAGTCTTGTTATGTTACAAATTGGCCTTTAGAGTAATCATAATAACAAAGAGATTCAATGCCCTACATAATAGCTTACAGTACAGTAGAAGTAACTTTAGCAATAACCTACTGTTGTAGAATATTTAACAAATAAGGCCAAAATAGTCAATAGTTACAAACTTAATCAAATGTCTGTGTATTGTTTGGAAATATTAAACTTGGTCTTCCAATCAAAAGCATGGAAGCAAACAGCTGCCTATTGTGAGGAGCTATAAAGACCATAAGGACTATGATACAGCAATATTCTGATTGAGAGGCAATTAGGGAAGCCAGTGCTTATCACTGCAATAATGAAAGTGAAAAAGTAGAGGCTTTAGTGCTAATGAAGTGCGTCCTTCCTAATTAATTATCAGACGAAGTAAGATTAGGAAGATAAGAAATAAAAGAACAAGAAGAGGGAAGAGAGATGATTGGAGGAAAGAGTTTTAGAGGATGGGTAGGAGTGTGTACAAGTGAGAGAAAGAATACAAAATAGAGAGAAAAAGAAATGAGAAAAGATGAAAGAAGTACAGTAAAAGGGTGTGTGACAGATGAAGAGGGCAGTGAATGGGTTAACACAAAAAAAGGTTATAGAAGAGAGGCATTGTGAAAACATGTGGAAAAGAGTTTATTGAAGAACGAATTAAAGTGTTTTGAAAAGATAGCAGGAGTGTGCGGAAATGTAAATGAGTGTAAAACAAAGTGTGTAGAAATAGAACAAGGGAGTGTAAAAGAGAGAAAGATGTAGAAAGTCTCTCAAAGCTGAGCAGCAATATCATGGTCAGACTTCCTGTCATTACTGCTTGATTCTGCTGTAGCTTGTGGCTTTGGTAAATCTATTAGCCCCTTATTCCTTACTATGTTCACAGCCTCTGTATTAACCAGTATAAGTGTAGCACATTAGAGCCTAGATTTAACAACTAAAAATTATGTAAGACTTATGAAAATTGTAGTAAGAAGTCTCATGGTACCTGGATGTGACAAATAAATATATGTCTTATTCAGAGTTACTGTAAATGCTATATTGTATTTGTCATGTAGTTCTATTGCTTTTTGGGGGGAAGGTTGCACTGTAGGAATCAACTTGTGTAATTTATAGTTGGTTCACTGTAGGTAGTACAGTAGTTCTAGATATTGGCATGGAATATTGCTAAATATCAAGGGAATATTTAGCTGTTTAGAAAACCTAAAGTAGCTGTCATTAACATACTTAGATTTTTGTCAATCTATATCAATTTAATCAATTTTTGAATGTACTGGATACCCTCAAATCTGCAGTGTAATGAAAAGGCCCATTTACCTGTGCATCACATGCATGCCAAAAATAAATTCTTCAAAAAGTTTTTGGACACTTGAGTTACACTTAAAAAATTATGAATGTCTCTGTGTTATAAACTAGTGGCATTTACCGAATATTTAAAGAAATTATAAGCATGATTTAAAAATGTAAGCACACTTTTCAAGCTAAGCCAATCACAATGAAGTTTGTTAAGTTTCAAATAATTTAAAAAGAAATATACTGTATATTGTACAAAATGAAGGCAAAATCAAAATCGTTGTAAAACATTAGTGGAACATGTCCATAGTTCATAAGACGACTACACCTGTGGTTACTCTGCTAGGGCACCTGAATGAACCAGAGGGTAACTGACCTCATACATTCACTAAAAATAACTTGACAGTGACACAAGTCATCAACATTTAGCTTAAAAAAAGTAAAAAGCTCTAGTATCATTTGTTTCCATGTGTCACGTTTAATGCAGTGACATACAATATTTAAAGTGAAACAAAATACTTTTTGGGGCCGATCGATCGATCGATCGATCTATCTAATAATTTTTTATCCTGCATTAACAGTCTTTTGCCCTTTCCTGCTCCAATAACATCTCTGGATAAGAGTATATGGCAAAGATGTATAGAAGAGTGTTGTTGCAAATAATCAAACATGCAGTATTGGCCTATGCATTGCAATTCACATGCACATAAAGTAGTTTTATTGAAAAATTTGTCAACAGAACAATAAATACACAACCCTTCTAGACTTGAATGGTTGGGAATTGGACATAGGAAATTACAGGAAGACAACCGGAACAAATCCAATACATTTTCATAGTTTCAAGAAATCTAATATTTATTGAGATAGCAATATTCTGGTCGTGCAGCCTTTGGCAGAGATTTAACATTTAAGGCAATGTGTTTGATTTTCTTTTTTCTATATTTGTTGAAATAAAAGGGTAAACAAGTTGGATTTAAAGGTTTACATGGTAATTGTTGTTCTATATAATATATTACTTATGATCTGAATAACCTCTTTCAGTAAGTTTGGATCAAGCTTAATTTGATTTTATTTTTCAACTGACATGTTATAAAAGGCTTTTTCACGCATGTTATAAAAGGCTTTTTGACTGAACAGTCAGCCAGACTATCATTGGATTATCTGGCTGCGTGTAAACATAGATAGTGTTTCCTTTTGTAGTGAAATAAGATTATTTTTTGTATCTGATTTAATGAAGCTACATTAAGCTTAATTTCTGCCATTTCTATGGTCCCCTGCTGTTCTGAACCCCATGGAGATTTCAATGAGTGAAGCCATTCTCACTCTCTTTACATTCACTCCTTTCTATTGCTTTATCCAATTATCCCACTATCTATCTTTTCAATCCTCTGTCCTTTGCTCTCCACAGTGGGATGCCATCACAGAGATGGATGAGCATAACCGACCCATCCACACCTTCCAGGTGTGCCACATAATGGAACCTAACCAGAACAATTGGCTCCGTACCAACTGGATACCACGTCAGGCTGCACAGAAGATTTACGTGGAGCTTCGCTTCACCCTGCGGGACTGCAACAGTATCCCCTGGGTCTCTGGCACCTGCAAGGAGACTTTTAACCTCCTCTACTATGAGACAGATGAGCCGCATGGTGCCACGGCTCATTTTCATCCCAATGACTATGCCAAAATCGATACTATTGCCGCCGATGAAAGTTTCACACAGACAGACTTGGGTGATCGTGTTCTGAGGCTCAATACCGAGGTGCGGGAAGTGGGACCAATAGCTCGAAAGGGTTTCTACTTGGCCTTCCAGGATGTGGGTGCCTGTATCGCCCTTGTGTCTGTGAGAATTTATTACAAAAAGTGCCCATCCACCCTGAGAAACCTCGCCGCCTTCCCGGACACTGTACCACGGGTGGATTCCTCATCTTTGGTGGAGGTCAGAGGGGCGTGTGTTGAGAATGCTGAGGAACGTGACACACCCAAGCTGTACTGTGGAGCTGATGGTGATTGGCTCGTGCCACTGGGTCGTTGTGTATGTAGCATAGGCTATGAGGAGAGTGACGGCCTATGTATTGGTGAGTTATATCAGAATTTCGTTCTTTACATTTACATTTATGCATTTGGCAGACACTTTTATCCAAAGCGACTTACAGAGCCCTTATTACAGGGACAATCCCCCCGGAGCAACCTGGAGTTAAGTGTCTTGCTCAAGGACACAATGGTGGTGGCTGTGGGGATCGAACCAGTGTCCTTCTGATTACCAGATTACCAGTTATGTGCTTAGACCACTACACCACCACGTTCTTCATTCTCTGTTATCTTTCCTGCTTTTGATTGACTGTTAAAAGCCCCATTCCTGTCAGTAAGTGAAAGGAGATGAGTGAATTATGTGGTGATCTAGTGATGCAAGTACATCTCCTATATGGAAAGGGGAAGAAGCAGTGCTGATAGAGACTGGCCTGGTTCAGGCTGCAGCAGTCTGTGGGGAGGTTCTCTCTACATGTGAGAGAATAGGAGATGTCACTGGGAGTCAGAGACATCATGACATTCCCTTCATTATCATAACTGAGCATTTCTACCATTCTCTAAGTCCTTTAAAGCTTCTGGAAAGTGAGAGGCACTTTTCTTCTGTGCTCAATCTCTCTCAGTATTTGTTGGATGCACTAGTTGAAATATCACTCCTACGATAGCACACTCTCTGTGATACGATTTAGACTTAGCATCGCGAGTACATCAAAAGTAAAGCTATGCTGTCATGAGGCCTTTCAGTGCTCTCTACTACCTGCCTCCCCAGTTTCCTGTCACCTCTGCCTCTTTTTCTTCTCTGCACATTATCTAAGCAGATCACTCTTCAGATTAGGGCTGCAATCGCACTGGCACCTGTCAAAGCCCTAATCAAATCCCCAGCGTCAGGACGGCTCCTGCTGCATAGTGAATCCATAATCAGTTCTCCCCTGCCCATCAGAGACCAATTGCTCAGCATGTTGAACTTATTTGTGTGTGTTTGTGTGTGTCAATGATAGAAATAGAGGAAGAGAGAGACCGGCATCTATACTGCTGCTGGGTTAATGCTCTGGGGCGCCTCCCACTGTTGTGGCACTTTAGAACTCACCACCCATTGCTACCCTGTGTTTTGCAGATTTTCTTGTAGATTTTTGGCCTTAAGGGTTTAGAATGCTTGTCATGCTCTTTTTGTGTGTCAGACTTTTTGTTGAGAGGTTTTGAAATTGTTCAACTTAAAGCTGAAGTCTGTTATGATAATCATGTTGCTTAACCTTTTCACATGTACGTTCAAACTGAACTGACTAATCCTCCCAACATGAGTGATTTTAAAATGTCACCTTACACTTTGATGCAGGTGCACTGCAGTATGGTGGCCTGGAGGTGCACAACACAACCAAATTAGCAAAGTAAATAAAAGCTGAAAATACAAAAGGAATAAACCCCAACACAACAGAAAACTGTGAACAATGGAAACAAGCCACAAGACAACGAAATTAAGCCACAATACAATATAATGAACTGAAAATAAATATTTAAAAAATTGTTTATGTCATGTGGCAGTCTGACTCAGTGCATGCAAGATCATGTGGAAAAAGCAGAAAGCTGTTCGTGCCACTGTGAATCACTTACATGAGAAGTTCCCCAGTCAACATGGTTTCCATTGTGGAAATAAAAAAAAAAAAATCCATGTACTGTATGGAAGTGTCACTTTGAATATAAACTGATTAAATTCCTTTGGAAATGTTAATAAAGTTGTGTGTGCAATAAGAGTTCTGGTTGAAACCCAACAAGGTTTTTCTGTTTTGCTGTGTATTTTCTGTTGTTTAGTGACTTAATTTCATTGTTGTGTTGTGCACCCCTGGGCCACCATACTAAATGACTGATTGTAAACTAATAAACCTATAATATGATTTTAAAAGATTAACATAGTTCACCCAAAAATTTGAATGCTCTCATCATTTATGCACTCTCATGCCCTTCCAGGTATGTATGACTGTTTTTTTTTCAGATGAACACAAATTTAGATTTTTAGATATATATTTCAGCTCTGTAGGTCCATAAAATGCAAGTGAATGGTTGCCACATTTTTGAAGCTCCAAAAAGCACATAGAGCCATCATAAAAGTAATCCATATGACTCCGGTGGGTTAATTAATGTCTTCTGAAGCGAAACGCTAGGTGTTTGTAAGGATTATATTAATATTTCAAAACATTTAAAAAAAAAAAATTTGCCAGGGTCAGATACATGCTGCTTCTCGCGTGATGTAAGCGGGTTGGCCATTTCACATGATAACTGATGCATGAAATTCAAAAAATTATAGAAGTGCAGTGTTGTTTACAACAAAGGAGCATAGATATTCATACACAGATGCCTCATTCGGCTAGTTTAGATAGGTCAATTGGGCTGCCAACTTGGAACAGTCAACAAAGAGAGCTGTTTGAACTGGTTTGAATGCAGGAGGAGATGCCTCAGACTGAGCTCCTTGCTCAGACCACTGCATATTATGCTTTTGTGTCGAAAAAGTACTGCGGTCCATAGCAACATCTGCTAATAAGGTATCTACATATGAATATATATGCTGAGGAGGCTTACGCACTAAAGTCATGTGAGAGGCAGTTTGAAATCCACCATCTTCACAGTTTTAAATATAGATCTATATCCTACACACACCAAGTGTTTTGCTTCATAAGACATATGGATTACTTTTATGATGCTATATGTGCTTTTTGGAGCTTAAAACATTTGGCACCCATTCAATTGCAATGTTAAGATGCTGATATATTCTTCTAAAAATATGAATTTGTGTTCTGCTGAATAAAGATAGTCATTTATTTCTGAGATGGCATGAAAGTGAATAAACGATGAGAGAATTAAATAATTTTGGTGAACTGTTCTATTAATATGTTCATAATAATTTATTATGATAAAATGTGATCGCAAATATGATAACCAGTATGTGTGCAGCCATGGTGTTTATGTTGCAGTACTACATGGGATTCTGAGTTTGACATAGCAAAGATGGTTATAAGAAACTAGCCTTTCCACTTGTTGCCTCAGAAGTGGTGAAAATGAGTGATGGTCAAACTTGGAGAATGCTCATGTGGACAAAAGAGTTACCTAATACCAGTGGTGGCCCATGCATTTTAAGTCTAGGCCTTCGATGCAGTTCATGACAAAGAGAAAACCCGATAGACATGGTTCATTATGTCACAGCTTACTAATAGTACCAATTGACAAAAATTTGCCACCAATTTAAAAAAAATGCCCAGGCACGAAAGCCAACATCAAGAACTAGACATGACACTGAATGCTCAAGCCAGTCTAGTTTACACTTCAAAAAACCCATTGTAATCTATCAAGAAATTCGAAAACTCCTGATGTAACAATGCAAAAAGCACTTACCAATTTATGTGAAAGGAAAATCAGCCATCCTCTACTGTTTGATAAATTTAGCAAACACACGGCGATGCAGAACATCTTGGGCTTTTAAATCCATTAGGTTCTCCTTCTCAATGGTGATAGATGCTGCTGATGACAGCCAACTTTGTCCTGTTTTGTTCCTTGATTATGTTTTATTTCTTTTTAATGCAGAAACAGATGTCACTGCTGATACTGGAATTATTACAGCCAAACAAACCAGTGTGTAAAGTTAGATCATACTCTCTCTTCTTTCTGTTAGAGAAAACTCAGAATGTCATATGGGCTCTTTCAGTGGAAATTAACCATGGCATACGTAACGGTAAGTTTAGTTTTGTGTAGGGGCATGTCGAAGAGTGGCCCATGGCTTTCTCGTAGTTCAGAGAAGCTATGTCAGGAAATCCTAATTCTGGATTATTATTACTATAATTTTTTTTACAATATTATAAATTTACATTTATTCATTTGGCAGACGCCTTTATCCAAAGCGACTTACAAAAGAGGAAAACATAAGCGAATCATCTTAAGGAGACAGTGGTACGAAAAGTGCCATATTACAAAATTTCACTATCATCAGAATATTATACAAAACAGATTTAAGTGCAACAAGAAATGTAATAAATTTATTTTATTTTTTTAATGTGTGGCAAATAGCTTGTTGCTTTGTAATAAATGCTTGCTCTCGTGCTCTTCACTGTCTAATCATGTACATTACTTAATGCGTGATTGTGTCACACAAAGCCCACTAGAAGGCTACACCTACCAACTACAAATAAAAAAATCTGATTGGCCAATAAATCTGACAATCTAACAGGTTCATCAAAGGCATGAGCACCTAACCGAACAATAATTTATTCTCCTAGCAATTACTGTTGCAATAGGCTGTATTTTATGTAAGCAACATAGGCAACATTCGTAACAGTACTGAAACAGTAAACATCCACAGTTTTAACAAGGCCCAGCAGCACCTTAGTACAATAGAGCAGAAGGGAAAAAGCATTGCCTTATCGTTTATTTACTGAAACTTCACCTTGAGTAGAACAATCTGGAATAATACATGTTTTAATAAAATAATAAAACAATGTAACAGTCCCCTCTATTCAGCCTCAACTTGTTCAGATTGTTGAATCTTTGTGACTTCTGTGCTAAAAATAATCTAGACACAGCACAAAGAATAAAACAGAGCACAGGTGACCTTCGTCCAGCAAGTGTTTAAACAATGGGAAAACGGAACAGACGTGCGCAAAAACACATTCAGTGTGAACGCCCCTCCCCCCTAAAGTGAGTGAGAGCATGTGCGCTTATCAAGATTGGTAGGCCTGTTTATTTTTACATTAATTATGTAATTAATTAATTTGACATTAACCTGTCGGGTTATCGGGTCCCGTTGGGCCCAGGTCAGGGTGCAGACCTCTAAATCTGCTTAACCCTCTGGGGTGGATGGATTCGCCGGCGCGTCCTGCTGGATATTTTCGTCATTACAGCAGAAACAACTTAAAATACTCATTTTTGGGTATACAGAAAAGTGTAAGACATCATTAGAGACTATAAAGGGTCTACTTTTATTTGTGTACACTCACAATAACAACAGAATCTTGTGCTTTTGTAAAATAAAAAAAATAAAAAGGGTGAGCTTTCAGCGGTATCTGTGTTCACGAGCATATTTCAGAAACAAGTCACAAAAATGAACTGAAACTCTGCAAATACTTATCACACAAACATGAAACATATGTCTAAAAAAGCTTAAAATGTCTACTTTTAAATAAAACAATACAAATTTAAAACAAATGTTCTCCTGAAATGCAATCTGTTTGAAACAAAGCGAGGTACAGTTTTTACTATGCTATCTAATTATCTGTTATGTGATCACTCCCACCAGCAGAGCACGCCATTCATACACTAATGTGCTGAGACAATCAAGGGAATGTACACGCCCCCGACTCTGAGGTTTAATGTAAACACAACACAACTCAACTTTTCTGTGTGTTTGTAATGATACACAGACGAGAAAGCTCCAGGATATTATGGAAGTGTTAACATTTTCCTCAGAAGAAGAGCTGGACTTACATATGATATGTAATATGATATAAAATTATATGAATGTTTAGATTACATTTTAAATGCCTCATTATCATCAACAAAGCTTATATCTGTTCAGGTAAAATGAGTAAAATGGAATTTAAATATGCCCATATTAGAAAATTAGCATATCATAATGATTTCTGAAGGATGATGTGACACTGAAGAAGGCAGTAATGATGCTGAAAATTCAGCTTTGATCACAAATTTCATTTTACAATATATTTAAATAGAAAACTGTTCTTTTAAATTGTAAAAAGAGTTCAGAATATCAATGTTGCTTCTGTATTTTGGATCAAATAAATCCAGTCTTGGTGAGCAGAAGAGACTTCTTTTAACGGTATTGTAGGTCTAAAATTAAGAAAAGTCTTAATGTAAAGAAAATATATAGTCAGATTACTTCAGATTACTTCTTTTAACTTAAAATTTGATTTGGATCATTAAGTCTCCTCACATTCATTCTCTCATTGATAGTCCCAGGGGAGGGTCTTTGTCTCTCATGTGTGAATTACAATGAATTACAATGAATATTTATGATCATTCACGCCTCCTCGCATATTACCTTTCAACACTAAAGTGTCTTACAAAAGTTAAATTACTATATTGTTTTGTATGAATGAGTGATCAGGATGGATTTCACATCATTTTGTAGCAAAAACTCTAGGCTACAAGATCCAGTTCTCAAAAGTTGTGTGGACAAATGTTTAGTATCTGTTATATGACCTTATTTCTGTGACTTAAAATTTGAGTTTTTTCAAAAATCACGCATAAATGTTATTTTCTCAAAAATACAAACCTGTACATACATGTTGCTCACATATTATTTTAGCCCAGTTTGTGCTGAATACAGTGTTATCAGACTTTTAATATATTTAATATTAATATATTTTTAAGCAACTGAAAAATGCACAAATGTGAAGGCATGTCAAAACTTCTCCAGGGTCCAAAACACCCTCAGATCTCAGAGGGATAATGAACCTTAATATCTAGGGCGGTGTGGGGCATGCTACCCCATGAGATTTTTGTTGCAAAAAAACAACACCAAAGTGTTCAATTCTGGTGACTTTGAGAAAAACATTTCTTTATTTTCTCGAGTATGAGTAGCATTCATGTAAATATTGGCTAAAAGCATTTCTTCCAGTAACCGTTACATAAGCAAAATGGATCACAATGAACAGAGCAGAACGCAGGTGTCTCGAGATGTGTTTTTATCCATTGAAGAAGTTCTTTTTAACTTGACATAGCTTCTAAAAATGCAGTGCTTCTGTGAGAGATGCTAAAAACACAGTGAAACGTGACACAGTTGTCAAAAGACATCCATCTAGCGAATGTTTACATGGAAAATTATTTTAAAAAACAGTGCGAGCGGACTCAAAACACATTCAGATTGAACAGCCGCTTGTTCACATGACACAGCACTAGCTGAAGGTACCTCTCAAAGTTACCTCTCAAAAAGACAGTCTTTTGTTTCAGCTGACTGTAGGTAAATTTAAACCGTATACAGCAGTCGTAAAATACATGATTTGTTTGATGTCAAAAAACTTTTCAGAATCAAAACAGCCAGCTGAAACGAATTATCAACTTTTATCCCAGTACTACTGTGATAAATTTGAATGTTCCTAAAATTAAAAATAAGGTATTATGTGGTAGGGCTGAAACGGCTAGTTGGCGTTATCAACAACATCGACAATAAAAATGTGTCGACAAAAATGTTAGTTGTCGATTAGTCCTTTGATCTCAATTAACGTTAACATGAGATCACATTAAACTCTCTTTAAATGAAACACCCGGTGTTATATCTTTAATGAATCCTTTTTTAAAGTTCAAATAATAAGGAAGCAGGTCATGCAAATAAGTACCATCTCAGAAACTGGCATTTCTCTGTGCGGTCAGCATCACTTCTATGAGTCGTGTGAAGAAACACGATATAAGGGGGAGCGATTGAAACTGCTCCTGGCTGATGCACATTTATGCGCGGGGACGCTCGTCCCTCACACAGGCTTGCTGCAGCTAAATTATAACGTGATGGCTCACGACATATTGAATCATAATATATGTGTCACTGTGTTTCTTATTGAAAAGAAAATCAGCAATATGCAGCTCTATTAAGAAGAGAGAGTTTGTTTTTTGTTTGTGAGTTAAAGATGGATGATGGATCAAGGTGAACAAAATGGTGAGAGAGGGTAGACTTCACCCATTTTACACAGCAAAAAACAAATTGGCTTGTTTTACAATATAAATATCTAAATCTCCTTTAAAACAACACACATTTACTTTGGGAGCCATACTGCAGAAGAAAAATGTGTTATCTGAGAATGTTAAATATAATATAAAAAATTGTAATATTTTTAAATATCTAAAAATCCTTCAAAAAAAAAAAAAAAAGAAGAAAAAAAAAACATACATTCACCTCAGAAGTAGCATATAAGATATTTAGACTTGCTTTCAGAGAATATATCTTGAATACAAGTATATTTTGTCTTTCATGCACTGGCAGAAGTATGAACAAGTGAAAAAATACACTTATCTACAACATACATTTATATTCAAGGTACATGCTCTGAAAGCAATTCTTAACACCTTTTTACGAATTTGGAAGAGTTTGGGCTGGGACTAAACAATGGCTATGTTCGGAATGGAATGCCAGCATTCTGGTTGCTGCATACTGTACAGTATATACAGATTACTGCTTAGGCTACTATTTTTACTTTAAAAAATAATATGTAAAACTTTATGCAATATGCAATGGTAAATGTTTTAAACAGTATTGACATGTGTAATCATTCTGTATACTGTGCGTACAGAACATTTTCACAGTATACTACAGAAAAAGGAAGAGTAGTATGTTTTTCCAAACATAACCAATCATTATTTTGCCATAGGCATCAGCCCATACCTTTAATACAAAGAAGACTTTAATTCACACTAACAGAACACATTTACAAAGTTACTAAAGTATTTTCACACCATAACAGTTAGCTGTATCAATCATTTGAGTGTTTGGCATACCTTGATTATAATTAGAGGTTCTCCTAATCATTTTGTAAAAACAAATTATTTTTTTCATTTGTTTTTTTTTTTCATATAAAGGTCCTTTTGACAATTCTTTTGTAGCTGTACTTGTCAGATTTTTCTCAAATCTCCTTTCAGATCAGACAATTAGCCAATATTGTGAATGCATATGTCTGAGAAACATATTAACCAGCTTAAGAATTAATATATTTTGAGATATAAAAAAAATGGTGGATGGTGGAAAGCACAAGTGAGCTGATCGTTAAGCCTGCAAAAGGCGCTTTCTCTTCCACACAGCTTTCACTGCGGCATTCTTCAGTCTTGATCTTAATCAATGTTGACTGAAACCAGAAAGTAAGGCAAATATTGTTTAAACTGTATTGCAATAATTGAGCAGTGTCCTGTCACTTAAACCATGTCTCTCTTTATTGTTGTTTCATCTGCCATTTTCATACACCTGTATTTGATCCGTTATATCGACGCTTGTCTCTTTTTATCTGTCCTTCCCTGTCATGCCATGAGTTTCCGTTGAATCAATGCATTAGTGCTGTGTTCTGCCAACTGTGAGAGATTGTTGGGAAAGTACACAGCGATCCTGTGTGTTCTGACTTTAAGTTTAACCCTTTGCCTCAGGATTGAAGGAGAAAGGAAGGAGACATTGAACCAATACAGTAAATGCCGGATAGCTTATTCAAATTCTGCTTCAGAGCTCTGGACTCTCCCCTGCATTAACATCAAAGCATCTCCATAGGTAGCATAGCTGGTCCCACCAAATCACTTTTTGACTCTGTCAATAGCAAATAATATGGCCCCTTTTTCCCAGGCACCTGAAAATTTGAGCTAGGACAGTTGGCTAAACACAGTTTATTCTGTCATGTATGGAACTGAATAACTCATAGATCAGACTGTTTAGAAACAACGCCCTAAAAACTTTGCATAATTTCTCACACCTGGGGGGAAGACGTATCTACTATGGGAACAGGCTGTGCCAGCCATGGCATTTTCTCTCTTTTTTCTCCCCACAGAGTGAAAAATTTTTCCAGGAGGAAAAGACACCACAGAAACCACATCCTGCCTGAAGGGGAGGTTAACATGTGACAAATATGACACATGGGCTTACCAGGTGCTGTGGTAGGACATTCCCAGAGGGGAGGAGCTCTACAAACGAGGCGACCAGTAGCAAATAAGCTCTGCCCAAGGGAGACGCGGATCTAATGATAGGGAAACCATACCGCAGGAAATACATCACAGGGGGCTACCACAGTTAACCAGCGCATGTGGAGCACCTACCCCAGTGCAGGGCATACTAGCATACGTACCGGGCCCGGCTATGAATTCCTCCACCAAATTCGCCAGGGTCCACTATCTCGTGAACTCATGGAGAGGAAAGGTGCTGTAAGCAGTACACCTGGCCAGCTGCTCCGCATACTTACTTGTTCATACCTGACAACACACGGGATGAAACCAGCTCAACCCGGAGAATATAAAATCGTGTGAAGTTATTGGGTGTTTCCCAGCCTGCTGCCCTGCAGATGTCTGCTAGAGAGTTGCACTGGCTAATGCCCAAGAGGATGTCCTCGTGGAGTGTGCTCATAATCCCAAAGGGGTGGGCATGCCCTGGGCCTGGTATGCCAATGCGATGGCATCCATGATCCAGTGGGCAAGCCTCTGTTTGGAGACAGTTTTCCCTTTCTGCTGTCTGCCAAAGCAGACAAAGAGCTGCTCGGAGCGTCTAAAGCTCTGCGTGTGATCCAATTAGATGCGCAAAGCATGCACTGGACACAGCAACGATAAGGCTGGGTCTGCCTCCTCCCGGGGCAGTGCTTGCAGGCTCACCACCTGATCCCTAAAAGGTGTCGTGGGAACCTTGGGCACATAGCCCGGTCAGGGTCTCAAGACCATATGAGATTACTCCAGACTGAACTCCAGGCAGGTGTCTCTGACAGAGCATGGCTGCAGATCCCCAACTCTCTTGATGGACGTGAGCCTGGAGGGCAGCCTTCAGTGAGACCACCTTTAGCTCAACTGACTCTAGGGGCTCAAATGGAGCTCTCCGCAAACGCCACTTCAAGGCATATAGCTGCTTCATAGAGGGAGCCTTGGCCTGAGTGATCGTGTCTACCATTTCCAGTGGTAGGCCACTTAGATCTTCCGCATCCCATCCAGGGGCCAGATATAGAGGTTCCAGAGGTCTGTGCGCAGGTTCCAGATGGTGCCCCGTCCCTGAGAGAGGAGTTCCTCCCTCATGGGAATTCGCCAGGGAGGGGCTGTCGCGAGGAGCGTTAGTTCTGAGAACCAAGTTTGGGTGGGCCAGTACGGCGCCACGAGAATGACCTATTCCTCATCCTCCCTGACTTTGCACAAGGTCTGTGCAAGCAGGGTCACTGGTGGAAATGTATAGTTGTGCAGCCACTGGGGCCAGCTGTGTGCCAGCGCATCTGTGCCGAGGGGAGCCTCTTTCAGATAATACCAGAGCGGAGAGTGGGAGGATTCCCAGGAAGAAAACAGGTCTAACTGTGCTTGGCCGAATTGACTCCAAATCAGCTGGACCACCTTAGGGTGGAGTCTCCTGCTGTACAGTTGAGGTCACCCCTCAGGAGGAGGTCAGCGGGCGAGTTGCGACATGCAACGTGAGCGTATGCCACCTTGGCGGTTTATATATGCTATCGTCACCGTGTTGTCCGTCCAGACCAACACGTGCTTGCCCTAGATCAATGGCACAAGCCTCCACAGGGCCAGTGATTCCGCCAGAAATCGAGGCAGTTGATCTGCCAGTGCAGTCGCAGGCCTGTCCAGGAGCCAGCGGCCGCATGCCCATTGCACACGGCACACCAGCTTTGCTTGGAGGTGTCTGTCGTAATCACAACGTGCTTGGGCACTTGCTGTAAGGGAACCCCTGCCCACAAAAATGCAAGGCATGTCCAAGGGCTGAAGAAGTGGCGGCAGATCAGCGTGATGGCCATGCGATCTGTGCCGAGGTGCCATGCCCATCTCAGGACTCCGCCTCCGAGGACACCATATGCCCCAGGAGCCTTTGAAACTGTTTCAGTGGGACTGCCATTCTCCGCCTGATCAACTTCAGGCATTTCAGCACCACGCATCTGTGCATGCTCGCTCTTGAGGCATGCTATCATAGAGACTGAGTCTAACTCCATCTCGAGAAAAGAGATGCTATTAACTGGGGAGAGCTTGCTCTTTCCAAGTTGACCCGAAGCCCCAACCGGCTGAGGTGCTCGAGCACTCTGTCCCTGTGTGCACACAACAGATTTCGAGAGTGAGCTAGAGTCAGCCAATTGGTGAGATAATTGAGGATGTGAATGCCAACTTCCCTTAACGGGGCAAGGGCTGCCTCCATAACTTGTGTAAAGATGTGAAGCAACAGGTACAGGCCAAAGGGGAGGACCTTGTACTGGTATGCCTGTCCCTCAAAGACGAAATGCAGAAAGGGCCTGTGCCGAGGTAAAACCAAGACGTGGATGTACCTGCCTTCAAGTCTACCACTGAGAACTAATCTTGATGCCAGACGCATACCAAAATGCTTTTCTTCATCTCTGTTGGAGGGACAGGCTCTATCGCGTCTTTCTGCAGAAGGGTCGTGATCTCTGTGCGCAGGACGCCGCCATTCTCGCCCTTCACCGAGGCCGCTGAACCCGGGTGGGTGGCTGGCAAACTGAATCACGTAGCCTAGTCAGATGGTCCTGGCCAGCCATCGCAACAGGTTGGACAGCGCTAGCCATGCCTCCAAGCTGACATTTGCATCTGATGTACCTGTGGGTGGGGCAGAGTGGTGGGGTGGAGCAGGAGCCTCACGTCCTGAGCTTGTGGCTGTGCTGAGGGGAACCTCGAAGTACTTACATTGCTCCGAATACCCACCATAGGACCGGTTCGGGCACGTGAAGGCGGGGGGCTCACATTCGTAGCGGCCTGGTCGCGAGTGTTCGGTGTCTAGCTGTCATTATAACGAAGGCTGAAAACACCGGCTGTGTGATCCAGTGAGTGAGGAAACTGCTCTTTTTTTTGAAAATGTGGATACAACAGCCACTTAGGCATCAGACAAAAACAAAACAAAAATGAACACAAGATTCTCCTTCCGGCTCTCCACCAGGGGATGGAGTGGTCTGAATAACAGCTCCAGGGCATGCAGGGCAGAGGAGGCCTGTCCAGCTTCGCTGTAGGCTTTGGTCGACAGAGACAACGTAGACCTACAAGCCCTGAATGGGTCAGCTTCGTGTTGGCCTAAGACTGGGCGGCCACACCCGACAGTGGAAATCCAGTCGAGTCCCCAGTGTCCAACTGCGCCAACCCGCTCTCCGATGCTGCTATCGAGAGCTCATCATGCTCACAAGCTCCTAAAGAGACATTAAACTCGCCCTGAGTTGAGCAGCCTGTCTCATCCCAGAACTCAACCGGGGCAATCGAGCGTGCTGGGGAATGGGAGGTCCATGGGGGATTACTCAGCAGAGCCACTCCCATTGGAGTTCCGAATTGCCCCCAGCGCTAACCGACCCGGCCTCGTACCCGTAGGTAGAAGGCCCGGAGCGGGGAATGTCTGGAGTGGCTTTCCCCCAGAAGAAGGAAAGCCGCAACCGCAAAGTTGCCATGGTCATGCTCTTCTAGTGAGAACACGAACAATCCACGAATGCACCCTCAACGTGAAAAAACACAAAGGCGTTTAAAAACACGCTTTGCTGAACATAGAAGCAATATTCGACTTAATGCTTAAAAAAAAGAAACATGGGTGTTCACTTCAATCAATTTAAGCATACTTTGTCCACTCTTCGATACACAGGGATTGAACAGGTTAAGATATCGACGATAGAGGCGATGTCAACAAACTCCACTAACAAACTAATTAACTAATGTTAACAAATACAACGTTTAATTTTAAAAATGGATTAGTATATGTTAAAATAAACATCATACATGATTTTAAATGCTGTAAAAGTATTTTCCATTGTAAGATCATGTTTACTAATGTTTTTAACTGATGTTAACAAATGGAACCTTATTGTAAAGTGTTAGCTAAACTGTTTTTCTTCAGTGCTTATTGCTAAAGACACAGTGATGGACGAAATGGAATGCATGTTTAATTGAGTCACAGTCATCTGGGGCAAGCTTCATTTATACAATTGTGTTGTTGTGTGTTTTCTTTTTCATTTTCACTGCATAACTCTCTTTTTCACTCTTTTGTTTCTGAACAGTCAGACTCCCTACTGAATTATGAACAGTACCCACATTATGCAGTGAAATAGAAGCAAAGCAGAAACTTTAAACTCTCTGTCCCTTTACTGTTTTAGCCCAATTACAGAGACAACCCAGACTACCTCCAACTCCTGTCACTCAGAGAGAAACTTAAAGAGTGCACAGACCTCCTTCTACTTTTTGTCCCCCTCTGCTGTTTTTTCTCTTTCTCTCTGTAACTCAAACAGCAGTTGAGTGGACACCAGCACAGCAGGAGATGCCATAAGAGTTTTTCTCTCCTTTCCTTCCAAGTCCTTTCTTTTTACTTAGTCATATCAGGCACATGAAGCTTCAAACACTGCTTTCAATGTGAAGGTGGGATGCTTTTTTATAAAAAATTCCTCTAAACTTTTTTTTATTTTTCAAGCAGTGCAGCCAAGGTGAAGTAGAATGAGAAAAAGCTTATATGTAGCATTATCAATTGAGATCTGAAGCAGACATTTTGGATTCAAGAATAGTAAAAAAAAAATACAATAACAGCTTTCATATTTTGAGTATATTACCTACACATATTGTCAATGTACAATAAGTAAACTTACTACAGAACTTTGATTGTGCCAAATTATAGACATTTTGCTATAATGTTATTAGTAGCATGATGACTGCATTATTAAAGATATCTACTAATAGAAAACTACAAAATATTACAAGATGTAGCATAAAACTCCACTAAAGTGTCAGTTATTTCATGGGGTGTCCATAGCAACAGAGGTATTAGAAATCATAGATTTAATGGCTGTAATGAGACCCATTATGTATGGACATGCTAATCACATTTAATCATTCATTTATTTAGAAAAAGGCTTAACTTTGGTCAACGGTGTACTGCATAGTGGGAGCAGAATATTTCTTGCCATGTTTGATAGGTGATACTAAATGTAACCTCTTACCTATTGATTAAAAAAAAAAAAAAAAAAGTACAGTTGATTACCTTTAATGGAACAATCATTGCTGTAGGTAGTCTGTCTGTTTTCTACCCAGACTCTTTAATTCTCAGCAAGTGGAGTGATGTATGAAATTAAACAGTGTTTACGCACAAGTGTTTCTTTGGTATGCATCTGTATTTGTATGACCAGACAGAGTAGCTACAGAGTAACTTGTTTGTTTTTGTTCTCATCTACTGTAATCTAATTTGACATATCCTCTCTCAGATTGCTGTACATTGTTTTACCAAATCCCGGTGAATTCACACTTGTGGCTTATAGCCTGTATATACTGTAGTTTGTATAATCCAAATACTGTAATCATCTGCTGTGGATTGAGACAGTTCAGAGCTGCTTGTGTTGATATTCAGGAGACCCAGTCAGGGCCCTCAGAGTGATAAATAGCTGGCCATAGGCCATCAGAGCTACCACATCCATTATTGCCCGTCAGGCTGGCATCATACATTATGTTGATCTGAGTTGTAAATATTAGTAGCAGTGTTAAGGGATGAAGCTGTGACACTGAGTAACATCAGGAGGGAGAGAGAAACACAGACAAAGAGCGACAAGCACAAGATGCAAAGCAAAAAGTTTTCTGACCTGTCAGGAGATGCTGAACTTGTTTATTTCTGTTGCTGCTACTCAGTAATGAACTACAGTTTCTGGTACTGGTGACAGATTATGCCTCTCTTGATAGAATGTTTGTCAAAGCTTGTTTAATTTCAGAGGCTGTAGCTTTAGCACATCTGGGTCCCAGTCTTAAAATGTAGTTTACTTTGTAGTCTGTGATTTTCCTTTCTGAAAAGCAAGCTTAAAGGGGGTCATTTCATAAGGAATAACATTTTGCTTGATTTATCTTAGATAAAAGTGTATACTGCAATTTATAGACCTCAAAAGTTTGTTCACAGAGAAAAGATAATTTATTAAAACTAAGCTGCAAACACCACATGGTCAGGACTTCCACAACTTTACGAGTTCAGACAGATGAATTAATTTAAACACATTAACACAGGACCACCTACAGTTTTTTTTTTAACAATCCCGAATTGGAATTCAGAATTTTGGCCATGCAATCACTGTGAGGTAATATATAGGAAGAAGGATATGCAGAGTATTATTATTCATAGTACACACCAGAGAAACTAATGATAATAGTAAAATGTGGGAAAATCTGTCGTTCTGAAAATCTGTGCCTGGCTGTGTGTAGCACCTGCCACATCTGCACAAGGATCCTGCAGTGTTACAAAAGAAATACAAATTTTTAAGTCCCTGATCATTTTGGTCTGATCTTAACGTAGAACGACTTCTACCCTCGGTTTGAAGTGCAGAATGACGTGGTGGCGAGGAAGACCACCCCTCCTCCCAACGACCAGGTGCTCTGTCTTACCACGGCGGATGTGAGGAAAACTCTATGTAGAGTCAACCCACGGAAGGCTGCTGGACCAGACAACATTCCTGGCAGAGTGCTCAGAGGATGTGCAGACCAGCTAGCAGATGTTCTTACCGACATCTTCAACATCTCTCTGAGCAGCGCCGTCGTTCCAACGTGCTTCAAGGCATGCCAAAGAAGTCTTCAGTGTCCTGCCTCAATGACTACCGTCCCGTCGCACTCACACCAATCATCATGAAGTGCTTCGAGAGGCTCGTCATGAGGCACATTAAGACCCAGCTGCCCCCCTCACTAGACCCACTGCAGTTTGCGTACCATCCAAATCGTTCAACGGACGACGCCATCGCCACAACCCTCCATCTGGCCTTCACCCACCTAGACAAAAAGACTCATACATTCGAATGCTGTTCATAGACTTCAGCTCAGCATTCAACACAATCATTCCTCAGCACCTGATTGGAAATCTGAACCTGTTGGGCCTGGACACCTCCCTCTGCAACTGGATCCTGGACTTCCTGACTGGGAGACCTCAGTCAGTCCGGATTGGGAACAGCATCTCCACCACCACCACACTGAGCATGGGGGCCCCCCTTTCTGAGGGCTGTGTGCTCAGTCCTCTGCTGTTCACTCTGCTGACTCATGACTGTGCAGCAATGCACAGCTCGAACCACATCGTCAAGTTTGCCAATGACACGACCGTGGTGGGTCTCATCAGCAAGAACGACGAGTCAGCATACAGAGAGGAGGTGCTGCGGCTAACGGACTGGTGTAGTGCCAACAACCTGTCCCTGAATGTGGACAAAACAAAAGAGATGGTTGTTGACTTTAGGAGAGCACAGGGTGAACACTCTCTGCTGAACATCGACGGCTCCTCTGTGGAGATCGTCAAGAGCACCAAATTCCTTGGTGTTCACCTGCCGGAGAACCTCACCTGGTCCCTCAACACCAGCTCTATCACCAAGAAAGCCCAGCAGCGTCTCTACTTTATTCGAAGGAAAGCACATCTCCCACCCCCCATACTCACTACATTCTATAGAGGGACTATTGAGAGCATCCTGAGCAGCTGCATCACTGCCTGGTTTGGGAGTTGCACCGTTTCAGACCACAAAGCCCTGCAGAGGATAGTGAGGACAGCTGAGAAGCAACCAGCATTGTGGACGACCCCACACACCCCTCACACAAACTCTTTACCCTCCTGCCATCTGGCAATAGGTACCGAAGCATTCGGGCCCTCACTGCCAGACTGTGTAACAGCTTCTTCCCCCAAGCCATCAGACTCCTCAATACTCAGAGACTGGTTTGACACACACACATGTGTCCTGAGTTGCACTTTAATTACTGTCACTTTATAACTGCTACCTCAATAACTGCTATGTGCATAGAACACTATCGCTATCTCATAGTATGTTATGTTTATGTTTTTAGAAACTGTCATCTTTTTGCACTACGGTGTACTGGTCGGCGCTGCACTGTCTCTCACTGTGCCTATTGTCCTGTTCATTGTCAGAAATGTCTTGTACTGTCCCGTACTTTTTGCACATGTTTGCACGTGCACTTTATATAGGTATATATCGGTATTTTATATAAGTATTTTTAGTTGTGTAGTCTCATGTGGTCCTGTGTTTGTCCTATGTTGTTTTTATGTAGCACCATGGTCCTGGAGGAACGTTGTCTCGTTTCGCTCTGTACTTTACTAACTGTATATGGTTGAAACGACAATAAAAACCACTTGACTTGACTTGACTAACAGTTTGTGTTACACATTACAGTGCGGATTGTTTGTCACAATGTAATGTAGGATTTGTAAAGAGACTGTTATTAAAGGATAGGGCAGTCAAATCTATATTTTATCTGACAGCTAACCAGAAAAACCAGCAGCTCACAAATAAATGCAGCAAAGTGCTGTATCTAATTTAACACGTGAAGGTTGTGTTTACAAAAATCTATTAAAGGCACAGGTGCAAAAAGTGCATTGAATTCTGGAAAATGGTAATTAATAATAAAATCACAACTAACATTATAAGCGGAGCGCAGGGAATATAAGAATGATAAAACATGCATTATTTGACCTCTTTAAAGTTTATCCAGGTGCAGTATTAAACCTGGTTTGTTATTGTATTGAAAAGGAAACATGGGTACTACACTGTTCTTTGAAAAGGAAAGAGCCAAAGCTGTGGTTCCCATTTACAAAAGAATAATGCTTTGATAAATTTGTAAGCAAATAAGTTTATTCACTTGAATTTACTAAAATCGAGTATTTACATTTATTTAAATGTATTAGATTCACTGGAAGTGTTATGAAATAACTATTTATTTGCATTGAAATTGAAAGATATTTAATTTGGCATGTTTTGAAAAGAATGGATTCATGAAAATTTTTAAATTACATTAAATTGAATTAAAATAAATGAATAGCATATAAAAAAAAAACTTCACAAACTGACTTGAAATGTAAGTTACATGCACATCTGATTTTGTGGCCTGGATGTTATATGGACCGCTATACCAAAATATGGAAGTATATGTAAACAAAATCAAAAGAACCTTTGAGGTAGATTTCATTTCATAGGGAGATAGGGCTGTTTTTTTTCAAATGCATCTGAGCGGAGGCGGACTGGCCATCGGGAGAACTGGGACTTTTCCTGGTGGGCCGGCCGCAAAATAGGGCTGTGATATGCCAAAAGTGGGATGCAATTAGCTGAAGGTGGCCACAATAAGCTGAAGGGGGCAGCAAAATGGTGCTGTGACATGCCGCGGGGGGTCACAAAATGCAAAATGTGACAGTGAAGCACATTGCAGGCCAGACTCAAACCTGCAAAGACCTTATTCACAGCAGCGCCATCTTTGATTTTTGATGGAATGTCAACGAGGCTGTGAGGAATAGATGTGCAGTCTCTTTAATAGGCTGTACTGTGGTTTAAAGTGTTTTTGAATCGTTCTGTGGACAAAACATTGAAAAAATATCTTTCCAATAATATTTAGTAGACAAAAACTCATGAGTTTTGGAAAATCAGATGGGATCTAGTAGCCTTATACAGCTTTATACCGTTTGTACTTTAGAAGAGATGGTAAGTCTATCCCTCGCAGCCTCATTACTGTGAATAAGGTCTATAACTTACACAGTAGGGATGCACTGGAATGGCTCTGAGCCCTCGCAGTGCTCACTCCACACAAACTCCATCTCAGATATAGATGCTAAAAAGTTGGGTTCCATTATAACATGCATTGAGAATGGCACCTGAAGCACATTTCTCCAGATTTGGAATGAAAGCACATTTAAATTGCTGTGAACTTCAAACAGAAACTCAAGTCTTCCAAGAGTGTTTCACCAAAATAATATACTGAGTGTTTTAAACTTAATAAATTTTGACTGAAATATACTTATTTTGTATATAAAAACTCTAACATTTAATAATAATAGTAATAATATATGATTATAATTATTATTATTATTATTACAAAGTACAATAATATTAAAGTTGAATGGAATACCAAAAAAGTATTGTGTGAATAAAAAGTGGACTTATATCTTATCACAACTTGTAAAGTGGACAAAAAAAGAGATCTGAAGTCCAGATACAAGATCATTGGTTTCTTTTCCACTGACGATTTCCACTGGAGTTACTGTTCATTTTGCTGCTTCATTATTCAGGAGAGAAATAATGTTAGTTAATGTTTTTTTTATTTAATTTTTTTAAATAGGCTACACATTTATGTAAATAATTGTAGTTTTCACTATTATAATGGATTCATATACACATATGTAATCTGAGGGTTGCATTTCTTTACACATAAAAGAATACTATAAATCAGTTCCACACATTGAGAGTTAGGTATTATAAACTGATGAAGAAACAAATTATAATAATTGCTTGACATAAATTTTTTGTCTCACCATCCAATTTGGATAGTGTTATTCCAAAGTCACTTGTCACTCAGCATTTTCACTAGCCAAAGTTCCCCACCTAACTAGAGAAAAATGATTTGCAATAAGAATAATATGAGTTCAGCAGGATGCTGAAAAATAATGATTTGTCACCTTTAGAATATCTGAAGGCAAATATGACAAGTTAAAACAGGAATAGGATAGAACAGAGTGAAACTTTATAAATAATTTGTTCATGAAAGTCCAGATTTTAAGCCCTTTAACCATTCTAAATTGTACTTGCCTTCTTGAAAGTTTAACATGGAGTTTAACCTCGTGCTCACACCGAACCTCACAAAGAACCGGCAACTTAATCCCCGTAGGGCAAATATTTGGCCAGTGGCGGTTGTGGCATTGGTAATAATAAGGTCCTAACCACATTAGTTAGGTTAATGTAGATAGTCCTTCTAAAAAATAAATAATGATAATAATAATAATACAATTAATATTAATAATAATAATTATATATATATATATCTATATATCTATATATATATATATATATATATATATATATATATCTTTCAAAGTAAATAATTCATTGGAGTACAAAAGGATATGCTAGGTAGTTTAAACTTAGTCATCATTCACTTGCATCTTTACGTCATTGTGCCTTTTTCCATAAATGAAAAAACACATGAATCTTTTTTTTCTCTCCATTCATGGAAGAAAATACTATGGTTTGGATCAAGATAACAGTGAGTGAATGATGACAGAATAATAATTATTAATAAAAATGAACATTTATAGATTCACCGTAATCACTTTATGCATCTGTACCAGTTACCAGTTAGTGTTACTGGAGTGAACACATTTTAGTTTGGATGATAATGTGTATTTAAAAAAAAAAAAAAAATTGTAATTGATTTTGATGCATGACACAGTCTTTACCTCATCGGTGCTATTTATGATGCCAGGGCTGTCTAGCAGTTTGAGAGGTTCGACTTCTTCCATATAAAGCTTTACACTAGAATTGGAATTCAAATTGGTCACATACTGTATGTTTTGTGGTCTATGCCGGCTGATGCGATATCAAGTGGACCCCGACTAAATCATGCAAGTTTCGGTCTGTGCTGTCCCAAAGCTCTGGCGATTTTATTTCTGGAGCAGGTTGATCTGCACTGTGGCGTTTCGCACGAAAGCACGCTTCATTTGCCCTGCACTGATACATGGTTGATTTATAAGAGTCATATTTAGTGCTTAGAGACACTGAATGCTAGATAAATACTATAAAATTTGCTTCAGCTGAGGCCACCCACAAAAGTAGCTAGTAAGATTGATGAAGTTACTCGCCACTGTCGATTTCTAACCTTATTTGTTGGGTTGGTGTGTGTTAATGTCAAGCCCTGCTGGTATCAGATCGGGATCAGCCAATACTGAGAGTTCAGATATTGATATCGAAAGAGAAAAAGTGATATTAGTGCCACGCTACTGCATAAGCAACATGGCTTATGTCTGGAGCACATGCACTAACCTCTGCAGTGTGCACCAAGGCTTCAGCCACTTGTCCAATTGAGGTGATCCTGCATTTAATCAGTCTGGCTGTGGAGAACCTTTCAGTGAGGAACATAAGACTTAGATCAGTTGAGTCTACATACTAAAATGTGCTTGTGTTAAATTAACTCCTTCAGTGTAGGATTTAACTGAATAAAACTCTCTGGGAGTGAATTTAACTTTGTATGGATCGATTTAGCATTGAAGATCTTTCCTGGATATTCTTGCATCGTCTGGTTGTAAGCCCTCTCCTCTCTGCTCCTCGGTACCTGTTCTGCACTCTCTGCTGTAGGACCATCCATCACAGGCAGCACTGCATTGCACAAACACGCTGGAGTTCTTCTCCAACCTGCCCCTGCAGAGCTTTCATGCCTGCGAGTTGATCTGCACTTCCCTCTCGAACCTTAAACTTCTGTATAGTATTCAAACCACCGTGCCAGCCAACAGCTCCAGATCCTCCCTCCACCTGAAAAAACACAAACCCTTTTTAACTGAGTAATCACCCTGTTTACAAGGCACCTTATTCCTTCAGGCATCATGGGGGAAGAAGAATCTTCTCTCTTCAGCTTACTCGTTAAGCTCAGCCAAACCGTTCAAAGCTCCGAATGAAGATGCAGGACTAGAAAACTTTCCAATGTGATAATTGCACACTGCAGGCATTGCTTTGTTGAGAGATAGCAATGACAGAGGTTAAGGGATAAATGCTGTGGGATGCTGAGGAAGTTTAGAGTGATTCAACAGAATGGAAAATATGTACAGAAGGACCATCAGTTTTGCCATGGATAAGTACAGTTCTAGAATGAAATATTGAAATATTGTAGCAATGGAGAATAATTCAATCATTTAAGTTTCCTTGTGCCATGTCAAGCAGACTCAGAGGAATGAGAGAACACTACAGCTCTAATTGAGTGTAAAGTCTGGTTTTTAGCAATATAAAATGGAGAATATACTCAGCAAGCAGTTAAATTCCTGTGGAACTTTTCTACAAATGATATTAAAAACCTTTGACAGGTGAATATGCAAGAGAGCAGAATTATCCATGTCCTTTATCTCAAGAGAGAAATGCTAAAACAAGACTGAATTTATACCGGTACTGAAGTGTAGGCGCACCTGATTTAAATGACAAATCTGAGTGTAATGTGTTTAATTTTAAGGTGTTTAATAAGAGCAAACTGTATTTCTCTCCTTCACGCAGGTGAACATATGCAAAAATATTCAGGTTATGCAGATTCTCAGTTTGCCAGCAGTTGTGTCGCACCAAGTTGAGGTCTGAACTTACGATGACTTCTGCTTCCCCCGTTTTTTTCTTTTTTTTTCCCCGAGCGCCGCTTCAAAGGCCAGAGTGATCAAAGCAGTCTGAGTGAGAGAAAAGGAGGGAGGCAGAGGCAGGGAAAGAAAAACGAATGAAAAGTCCCAAACGAACAGAAGAATGCGCAAACAGGGCTGTCTACACAAACAAAAGCAATGCACCACAAATTCCCTCATTCTTTTTTCTCTTCAGAGCAAAATTTCTGTCAGACAGACTCAACATCACAATTGACACTCTCTCCTTGTCGGTTTTTCAATTTCAGACACCCAAGCTCGAGTGCATAAAATAGCAGCTCTATCATGACCTAAATAAGACATCATGTTGCCTGTGACGCTTTACAGTTAAACTTGGCATGGTGATGTATAAGGATCACTTACCTCACAGTAAGTAGGTACTGGGTTCGAGTCTTGGCTCATCTGGGCCTTTCTGTGTGGAGTTTGCATGTTCTCTCTGTGTTTGCGAGAGGTTTCCTTTGGGTACTCTGGTTTCCCCCACAGCCCAAAAAGAAGAAACAACACAGAGAAGCACAGGTTCATAGGAACGAGTGCCATTTCTCTCCTAAGTCTCACTTTCATACTAAAAAAGGACTTCAAGCAACAAAATCAATGTATTCCATTTTAATTCTTAAAGATAAAACAAAGACCCATTTTCGTTTTCAAACAGAGTTGTATTTCTTCAAATATACACTATTTTTTTTAAACAAGGAAGACAGTTGGTGCTTACAAAGAGTATCACTTGGTTATTTTCAGGCCTTTTGAGTAAGTTGTTAGCAGTCATGAAGTCTTTCACTTTCATTATCAAAAGCTGAGAAAGGCTGCCAACAGCTTTGAATACTAATGTGTGACTATTGCCGTACTAGATGGCAGGAACTAAATTACTGCCAATTAACATGGGATCCAAGACACACTGGTGTGTTCTTGAAGGGAGTACATCTGGCTTTGAGCTCTATGGTGTCGTAATAATAAGAGGAACATGGAAACAGAAAGATTTCTTCGGTTGAACAGCATGTGATTTTTAGAAATCCCTCTAGCTGTCTCTAACCGATCTTGCCAAGTTATGACCTGACATAAAAACTAGAAGAGACGATGTTTTATTATTTAAATGTGTTTAAAGAGACAAGCCAATTCATTTTGGTTTCTATTGAATGTTCTGTTGAATCTAAAGGCTGGCTTATACTCTGCCTGTCATCTGAATCCTATAAAGTTCTTGCATTTTGTTTCTTACCTCCTCTTAGCTTACACCTCAGGCTTTTATGGATGCAGACACCATGGACAAAATTGCTGCTGCTGCTGCAAAAAAAAACACGTGTTCCTAACACATCAGTTTAAAACTAAAGGAGCTCTGAATCCTGGGAAATCACTTGGTGGAACATTGCATCTATGTCTGTCATTACAATTCCACAATCGAAAGCCACCTGGATCTTTTGTACTTTTCTACACTCTACCATGTTGTTCCTCTTGAACTTTCTATAATCTAAAGGATTGTAGATTCTATAGGATGTGAAGGATTCAGAGTTTCTTATTTAAGCATACAGGTCACTTTAACAATAGCACAGTAATTGGGCATTAGCTTTAAAATTCCTCAAAATTGTATTGATTCAGTTTGTTCTACTGAGAACTTGCTTTCAATAATTGGGATCCAGGGGTTTATTTGTACTGGAACAATCTTGATTTGGATCTGGCACCTCTGCTATACGATCCCACATCTATTTGGGTGGATCCCCCTCCTCATATGGCTCTGAAATAAATTTATGCTACGACCATGAAATTTCATGATTTCATGAAACATGACATGTTTAATGAAAAGTATAATAGCAAGTATTTAGCTACTTTTTAGTTAATTATGTGTAGTCTATTTCATGTCTTGTCGGGTGATATACAGGGTAGCTATTTCTCGTAAGAGTCAGTCTCACTGATTTATTAATTTCATGGAAGAGGGAATCTTCCTTGATAGCAAAATAATTGTATTTACACATTCGCGCCCTAATTCAAATTATTATAAAACCACTGTATTAACTCAGCTGTCAGCTGTTATAACCAATTTATGTTACACCGTAAGAATCAGAGTTGTCCACATAGTAAGTGCACTGCTCCATTGATTTTGATGTGAGCGATGTGTCGTGCCGCTCACTTAGTAAAGTGTAGGCATGAAATGTACATTCATGTACACAAAGTAATGCAATGCAGTATGTTAAACAAAACTGAAACTACAGCTTAAGGGAGATTAAAATAGAAGCTCGTACACAGCTTTTATTTTCCCTTTGGGACAGCTACACAGAGAGATCTGTGTCTACATGGCTCTTGATTAAGCCTCATGGGCCCCTGGAGAGTAAAGCAAGGCTTAGAACAGGGGTCGGCAACCTTTTTGACATGGAGTGGCATTTTTTATTTCCCTGGTAAAAGGCTGTGCCGATCATGCAGCGTTTTTCATCAGCCGAATGGGAGGCTAAACACTATTAAAGTGTGACGAGACTCGCTCTGCGTGAATCACAAGCCGATCAACTATTTATCCTAGATAGCAAAATCCTAGAACTTTATTTCCAGAATATGTATATTTTGAATAGACTCAGATATTTGATCCCCACAATTTTGGTTTATGTTTTCTCTTTTAATCTTTTAATGTAATTTTGAATGTGACCATGGTTTAAGGATGGTGTACCTGTATGTTGGGTTGGAAACCTCAAGGATTAATAGTGGTGTTTTCCTTATTACATCACGTGCTGTTCTGAAAGCAAAATTAAACAAATGAAACACGGAATGTAGGCTGTCATCCATGCATCCTGACCAAAGCAATGCGGGCACGCTTACTCGTGTGATTAAAGGAACATAAAGTGCTGCTGGTTCGTGATGCATGAATGGCTATAATTCTTGTCACATTTTAACTTTTTGTTTAGCCTCCCATTCAGCTCATGAAAAAACGCTGTGTGATCATGAGGAAGGATTACATTAAGATGAAGATTGGAATGCAGGTGGGGAATTTCAAATGAATAAAACAGTCTACTCCTATCTTGACATTGCTGGCGTGTTAGTGATTACCCCTCTGTGTGCCAATGCTGGCACGTGTGCCATAAGCTGCTGATCCCTCACATAGAATGAGAGTTATTGGAGAATCACTGAACACAGGTCACTCACTCAAACCTGACCAGTAAGCCTGTTGGGAACATGTGATTCTCATTTGCTATGTTATTGATCGCTGGATGCATTGGTCTTGGGTTTTTGTCTTTCTCTTTGTCACTGGGGAGAGTAAAAGGGACCACTTGGCTGTTTTTATTATACAAGGACTTATTTTGGAAAATATGATGGAGAGAGAAGGAACAACTTAGAACATGAGTGAATGGGGAATGAGAGCAATTTCTTAATTTTCTACCAAGCTAGCTTTTCTCTACCCTTGTGTCAGAGAGATACAGTATAATGAGGCAGGTGATATATAGACTCACATGTAAACGATATAGAGAGACATTATAGAAGAGGAAAAAGAAAGCATCATAAAGTAAAGATACACTATGACACACTCATATGAGAATGCATCGGGACACTGACTTTAAATTGAGAAATACACTCACTCCATAAACAGGTGATAACTTGCCCATCCTTTTAAAATGTATGAGGTTATTTCAACCTTTTCAAGTTCAGCTCCTTTCAGACTCCTGTTCCATTAACACTAATGCCCAAATAATTCCACTATTGCCTCCTTACTCAAAGCAGAGGATTAAACTCAATAAATCTGTATCAATCTCATAGAATGCTGGAGACTTTTTAACACAGAGCACATAGATTCCGTTTCCCATCTCTCTCTCTAACCAGTAATTGATATTTGTGGATAGCGTAGTCTGCTCCCATGCAGCCTTAGCAGAATGAGCATGTGAGTGATTGTTAAGTAAAAACAGATGAGGCTTGTATAAAAAAAATACAATTGCCTGTGTGCTTGCACATGGTGATTTAGGATTAAATGTTGCACATTTCAATCTAGAGAAAGAAAGAGAGAGGGAAAGAGAAAGAAGGAATCATGTCACCTGTTACTCATCATTTCTTCACATCTTTCCCTCCCTGAACTGACTTTGAGGCCACCTCGCACAACCCCACAACAACATGTCTGTTGTGGCCATGAAAAATAACATTAACTGTAACTCTTGATTCAGTCTAGGATAAACATGAACATTAAATTCTAATCTGAAATAAACTACACTATGAGAAATAATGTTGCACCAGAGGGCAAAGTTTAGGGACAGTATATAGCAGAGATAAGTCAGGAACATAGTGTTATTTTAGTAATTGTTCTCACTGAGGAACGGTCATGCTTTGGATGGAAGGAGAGATGAAGACGGCAGTTGGAGTGAACCTAATTGCAGTGTTTAATAACGAAACAAAACTATAAAGAAATCACTGAGCCCCATAAAATGTAAAACAAAGAAGAATAACTACAATAACTAAAATATAGGGGTTGTTAGCAGTGCAATGAGGGATGGTGATCTGAAACAAGACTTGATCAAAACTGAGTGAATGAGGTGAGTTTATATAGAGTCCTTGATGAGATGATTGGGAACAGGTGTGGCTGATTAGAGTGTGGGCAAAATAGAGCAGGTGATGGCTGGAGTGGTGAACACAGAAGGGGGTGTGACAGGAACACAGTATGAAATTATTGCACAGATCTGAGATGATGGTGGAAGACTTATGACATGAGGATGTTGTAACTCCCAGTTACAGCATGTAGAACTGTATAAAGCTTCAATAAATGTTTGCCGTGCTGTGTTAAAAACAGTTTTGTGTAAGTTACTCAAAAAAAGTTATACACTGAAAATTGCATTATGTTTCTATATAATTATAAAGTAATTAAACAATAGTCACATTACTAATTTCTTCTAATTTACTTTCTAAATGACTTTTCACATAGAAGTTGTTTTTTCACTCGAGGAATTCAAAATAATGTCTATTTCCACCTTGTTCATTGTTGTCTGCAAGTCATATATTTTTCAGATGTGTACTAGATGTAACACTATACAGCACAAAATCTGATTTGCTGCTGAATATAAAAAGGTTTCAATCAATCAAATCAAATCCCTTTATTGTCACTCAACCATATACACAAGTGCAACAGTGGGTGAAAGTCTTGGGTGCAGTTCCAAGCAACATAGCATTATGAAAATTACAATATCTGATATACAAATAAGACTGTTTACACATGTTACACAACACAATATACACCTAATAATATACAATATACAGTATACACAAAATAAGAAGACTGTATACACAAAAAAAAATTATAATATACAATATACAGTATACACAAAATAAGAAGACTGTATACAATATTTAGCTATTTGCAAATAAGTACTATTCATTTTATAATGAATATAGTGACATTGTTTAGTACAGGCTGACAGACATCCGGACACGATAACTGAGAGTAAATGTTTTATGAATGTGTTATATGTGATATGAAAATTTATATGAATTTTGTAAATGTATAACTTTTTATCCAAGACACACTGGACCCCATATGTGCTGCTCAGTGGTTTACCTTAGATTTAACTTCTGACCACCAGGTAGTAATATGAACTGTGCATTGACCCTGCAATGCCACATTCTCTCAGGGAACTTGCTCTAGATGGCTTGCATATGTTTATTGCAATTAGATGAAGTCATTGTGCTATTAAAACATATCAAAAATTAAGGAGTGCCTGTTCTTCTGCATATTCTTCTCTCACATCCCCTGGACTTTAGGTCATCGAGAGGGAACAGGTGTGCCTATCACACATTGGAAATTCCATATCCTTTCCTTCCTAAGGATGAGCTTGATATTCTTCTCAGCCTCTTCCCATAAAACAGTGCATAATTCATATTTCTTGGAGATCATAAAGGAATATTTCAGGTTTAATTCAAGTTCAGCTCAATCATCAGCATGTGTGGCATAATATTGATTATCACAAAAATACAATTTGACTTGACCCTCCTTTTCTTTGAATAAAAGTAAAAATCTTGTTTACAGTGAGGCAGCTACAATGGAAGTGCATGGGGCCAATCTGTAAATTTTAACATATATTCACTGCTTTAAAACTATAGTTAACATAATTTTAGTTTGATACAATCACTTACTAACCTTTTCTGTGTAATTACATTCAATTTTACAATGTTGTTGCCATGACGATGTAAAACCCTAAAATTACTGTAAAAATTACAATTTAAACAACTTCACAGCTCAAATAAGTTTTGAAAAAATAATGAATGTAAGTGTTTTTATACAATTATTAGCTTCACATTTCTGCTTTAAAACCCTCCAAAAATGTACCCCATTCGTTTCCATTGTAAGTGCCTCACAGTAACCTAATTTTTTTCTTTTCTTAAAGAGAATGAGTGACAACATTCAACATTATGCCACAATTGCTGTTGATTGAACTTGTTTTGAACCAGGAATATTAATTTAAAGCTGAATTATACAATTTATAACAGAAGCATTTTTTGTTATACTGGTTGAAAGTCTCTTTGCATCCTGACAGCAATAAATAAATCAAGTGCTCTTGACTACCACCACTGGAGTCAAGAGTTTGAATTCAGGGCAAAATGAGTGACTCCAGCTAGGTCTCTTAAGCATCCGAATTGACCCGGTTGTAGGGGGTGTACAGTCAACTGGGGTAACCTCATCGTGGTCACAATAATGTGTGGTTCTCACACTCTGTGGGGAGCATGGTGAGTTGTGCACCCGGATTGAGGCGAGTCACTACTCCACAACGAGGGCTTAGATTGTGGCATTCCAAATTGGGGCAATAAATAAAAAATAAATAAAATCAAGTGCTCTGATACAAAAGAAAAAGACCACACTTGATCTGTCCTTGGAGCTATTAAGAGTAAGAACTACTATGTGCATCCAGACTAAGTTCTAGTCTACATTGTGGTGGGAAAGATAACACAAGTGCAATCTTTTCTTTACTTCATAAGACTTACAAAGAAGGAATTCTGTCGTTCACTGCCATTTCAGTATATTCCTTACAACTGCCTTCAAACTGTAGAAGAAAATTAGCTGTTTTTCAAGATGGAGAGTTAGAAACATCACTGGCACTCACTATCTTGCTGTTCATTACCTCCCTTGCCAGATGGTTTATGTGGCTACTCTAGTCTGATCTGGGTGATGGCCCATTTAGATATTCCTTCTGACATTCTTTTTCTCAGCTACTTCCCAAATTCAGATCAGACGATGATTACGATCTATAACTTTTTTGTCACCTTTTCTTTAAAAGCATTTGAATATGCCACAGAATCTATGTACCCTATGATTAGAGATGTTAAACATACCACCAATTTGCACTCTTTTAATGCAGATTGTGATGCCTGTGCATAGGTTTAATCAGTGAAGCTCTAATGAGAGAGTGACAAATTAGATATGACAAAGTGGTAGTATCATTAGGTGGTGAAGAATGTCTTTCATTGTGGAAATGTACCTGAAACGTTTTTGTTCTTCAACCCCAGATAAAAACAATGAATTTTCTGCTATGCAGCTTAAGCTGTTTATCGGTGTTTGTGATTTGTGACTATGTTTTCCTGTGGTACTTTGTAATTTTTGAGTAAATTTTGGTGGTAACATGCACTCACTAATGTCTGTACAGACATAGGCCAAACCACAAACGATCTTATGATTAGATAAATGCTGTTTCAACGCTCTTGATAGGCAGAATAGTTCATCACAGATCTCCGAAATTGTTCAAGATTTGTTTTATTTTTTATTTTGCCTTATCATAAAGCTGTCATCTGGTTAAATGTACAGTATAAATGTATACATTAAGGGATGTCGGTATGTCCTTGGGAGGTCTTCTCTGTGGAATAGGAAAAAAATTGTGGTATGATGGATATTCTTCAGAATACATTAGGATTTCTTGACGAATTATCCGATCTTCTCTCCCGTCCCATATGTTTTCTTTGTTTTCCAGATTGGAAGCCTTGGCTTTGCTTCAGACCTCACTCATTGCCGCAGATATAAAACTGATGATTTTGAGTTTCGGGGTGAAAAAATAAACAAGAAATGTGATTTCTAAATGCATAACTTTCATCAAACTCATATTGAAAATACACAGTGGTTTTCATGTGATATCTGTTACCCCTATTTCTCTAAAAACTGTTAAATGGAAAAACAGTAACCAAAAAATTCAGGGTTTTGGATTCGTTTTCACTTAATGCTATTTACAGAAGAAATGGAATCGCTTTCTTTAAAATATATATCTGGGTTGTGAAATGTGATGGGCCCAGGCTGTTTATGTAAAAAAAAAAATCTGTCTTATTGTTCCTTGCCAGCCTATATTTAGAATTCATATTGCAGTGCTAAAAGCAGATGGAAGTTGAAATGAGGCTGTGCATGCCTGCATGCATCCATGTGTTGGTGAGGGGGGTTATTGGCGAACCGAGTCAAACAGGAATAGCCAAGGAAAGGACTAACACATGGAATTTAAAAACTGCTTTGTGTCGCCAGCATATTTAGAATTTATTTGGAGATCTAAGACATTAAAACCATGAACACATCAAGATAATATGCAAAATAGGATGAATATGCAATAATACACATGCATAATCCTACCTTGGATGGTTCACTTTACATTCATTAAGGATAAACAAAGTTTATTCATTGACTTCTTTTTTTTTTTTTACATGCTCATACCACACTGTAAATGAAGAGCCAGCACTACCATTTTGCCTGGAGATACACATTTATAATTAAAATGCTTCTATACAGTACATGCTATGTTAGGGTAGCTGAGGAGAGAGAACACTCTATTACTTCTTTAGCGTTAGTTTAGATGAGGGCTCTTAGATCATGCTTAAAATAATATAAAACATTTACCAAGGCAGACACACTATGCTGAATCAGTTGGCTTTTCACTTCAAAGGACAATTGTTAATGAGGAAATCTGCATACGTTTGAATTCACACATTCATATTCACTTAATATCTTGCAAATGACTCGCCTTTGAGTGGCAGTTCATCATTATCATTGACATGATTAAGTTTAGAAGTTTCCCTATCTCTCTGTGTAGTCCAAGACAACCCTAGCTTCTTTTCTAATATACATTTAAACAGGCTGGAAATGGCAGAATCACTCAACTTCTATCTCATTTACACACACAGCGCTGTCTTTTTTATAGTCCTCCAGTCTCTCTCCCTTGCTCCAATTCATAATTTACATTAATACTGTTTTTGTAATGTCTGCTTCATTATTGAAACTGTTTTCATATCACTGTATGAAGCCTATCCTTTAGACATGTCCTTGACAAAAGCATTTTAAAGGAAAAGTTTACTCAAAAATTCAAATACAGCCATTCTTTACTTACTCTAATGTCACTCCAAACCTGAATGACTATATTTCTTTCGTGGAACACAAAGGTGAAGTCTTTATAGGGTTTGTATAAGTGTGTGTTTGCTTGTTTATGAGTGCATGCTTGCGCATGTATGCATGCACGCGCATGCATGCACATACAGTTCGTATCAATGACTCTCCATTAATTCAAATATCTCTTTTTTTCTCTTTCTCCTAGGGGATTCACATTGTAAATGTCACATCTCCCAAAAGTAACCTCTTTTCTTTAACACCATAATACATTTTCTTTCTCTACCCTCTTTTGTTGTATGCTACCAAACTAGATTAAATCAGTCAACATAGAAGTTTAATATCTACGAATATCTAGAGATTATGGTGTTTGGAGGCAAACACATCCGTTTCATTTATTTATTCACTTTCTACAGAAAAAAACCTTGCAGATCACCTGACACAGATATTTGTTTGGACTCATTTCAGATTTGGTCTGTATTTATCTTGATTCTCTCCTCTTTCTCTATGGATTTAGCCCTGCAGGAACACTCCATATCAGTATTAGCTCAGAGCCTGAAAAGACAGAGCTAAAGCAATTCAGACATTTCTGCACTTCAAGGAGTGTATTCTTTCACTTTTAAATTTTTTGGCTGATACTATAGTTGTGCATCTAACCTTGCATAAGTCCACTCAATGAATGCCTAGCTTTCCAAAAAGGAAGTATAATGCAGAGTTCAATATACCGAAGCGTGAAAAGAGCAACAAATATTACAGCGGTAAGAAAGTTCACCCAAAGAACTCTGCATATTTTTCCTTTTATGTAAATAAAAACTGATACAATCAAATCCTGAAAATATTGCTTTCGTGTTATTATTCACAGACACAAGAATAGCTGACATTAAGGTGCCTTATTGTTCCTGGACAAATGCCTGGGAGAAGACATAATAAGACGGAGTGATTTTCAGCTTATTTTAACAACACTCACATATTCATGCTAATCTACTTTGTAGTTTGCTAAAATCTACATGCCTAATGGTGCTTTTAAACTACTTGACAGCACAAAGTTCACATGCCCAAAGCATATTACTATCATTCATAATTAGGAGCCTATTACACTCTGTGAGCAGGCCAAGATTTGATTGCGCCATAAATGATAATTGAATCCAAATCGATTGAATGCCAGTGTGTGTGTGAAGAAGCTCGTTAAGCCTGTTAGATGTTCATTAAGCTTGTCAGATGGGTGAACTCTGTGCTGTAGTGTGTTTTCTCTGTGGGATAGAGCTCTTACAGCAAGGTCAGAGGTTAGTAATTGGTTGTGACTGCCAAGCAATGTAGACTACCTAGGGTTTCCATCAGGTCAGCGATTTCCTTTCCATGCTTACTTACACTCACTCTTATATTAACTTGACTTGCATTTATCCATTTTCTTAGACCCCTAAAGTTGTTTTAAGATCTACCATATCACCAAAGCGCTTCTTTGAACTGTCAAAAGCAAAAGTCCAAGCACAGCAGCCTAAGGAAGCTGCATTTAAGGTTTAACTGATCACTGAAGTCAAACACTTTGTCTCTCAGCTTCCGTCAAATGTGTTGCCTGTACGCCACTGGCTGAGGTCTTGCGCAGCAGGAAATAAATCACTTTGTTTGGTTTATTTTAATGCAATCTGATGATCATCAATCAGGGGGAGGGGGAGTTTTTCCTAGTGTCACCTCCAGCCTTGGTGCTCCTCATTAAGAATTCATTAACTTTGTTTTGCCTCTCTTTAATTCCACCAAGCAAAAAAATGGGCTTGTGGTCCAAAGGAAGAAAGACAGTGACGGCTTCAAGTTTAATGATTGAAGGAGCAGGAGGGTGAGAGAAATAATTTGTTGAGTAGGAATAGGGTGTTGAAAATATAAAGGGGGAGCCAGGGAAATGGTGATTAAAGAAAAAAGGATAGAAAATAGAAGAGAACAGTAAAAAAATAGAGATTAGTTGTGCCAAACTGGAATTCTCCTGAACAAACTAAAGCATTTCAAGCAAACGAAGATTATGTTTACACCATACACAGTATCGTTTAAGTCTTTGGGCCTATGAGCAACAGCAGCACACATGATGGCTACGACATTCTGTGTTCTATTGTGCATGCGTGACTTGGTACGTAACTCGCTAATACCTGTCATTGTAATATAACCGTCTACCATGGGAGAATCGCTACTTGGCTATTAATGTTGATACTACATGACAGATTAGGTGAGTAAATGTCACGTACATCGCTTCTTTAAAAGAGTGTATACCTCTAAAAGAGAAGTATTTTCTCCTTTAAAAGAGTTTATTTTCACTCACAAAAGAGCAATACACTCAGGCGTTGAACATCCTTTTTAGGACATGTCTTTTTAAAGATGCCTTTCCAACTCTGTGTAGTTCTTGGTTGCCGTCAATATCTCTCCAAATCTGCAGTCATAGACATTGCCTCGTGTGCCTGGGCAGCAATTACACTGAGGCAGCGTTTGTGGATGGTACACTGCGAGAATATGACCATGTCAACGTCGCAGTTTTAATTTCTTAAAAGTTAATGCCACTTCAGCCGCCCCCCCACATCGCTCATACTTCCCACGGGATTGAGGACGACCTGGTTGGCAATGGTGGGGCTCGGTTTCGCTAGGTACGTTCCCACGAACCGCCCGCCCCCCGGCACACTCGCTTGCTTCCGTCTGGGCTTGAGGTGAGAGCGGCTCGCCTCATGGCAAGCCCACGTTCTCCTTCGAGCCCCCTGAGTTGGATGATGATGTCGCCGCTGCATCGGAGAGCGTTCAGGCATCTGACGTATAAGACTCGACTGGACTGCCACCTTCGTGTCAGCCCACCCTGTCTGAGGCTGATGCGCACATGGCCGACATGCTTTCCCAGGCTGCCGTGAGCATCAGGTTGTACTAGAACCCTCCATCCTCCTCACAGCCTTCACGGCTTGACTATTGGTACCTCAGGTCAGGGTGCCACTCTCAGCCATGTACCCCCCCCCCCCCCCCGCCCCCGCCATTCTTCCCGTAGGTGCATGACGAGCTGACAAGTTCATGAAAGGCACCTTTTACTACCCGGAACCGACCTCCTCACTCGTCCGCTCTCACTACCCTTGACGGTGGGGCGGCCCACGGGTACACAGAGGTCCCCCAGGTGGATAGAGCAGTTGCGATCCACCTGTGCCCCGACAATGCCGCCACCTGGTGTGATTGTCCGTTACTCCCCTCCAAGGCCTGTAGGATGACGTTATCGCTGACCTCGAAAGCCTACAGCGCCACCGGTCAGGCCACCTCCACCCTGCATGCCATGGCTCTCCTGCAAGTCTACCAAGCCAAGGCACTTAAAGATCTGCACTTCGGTATTCCTGACCCCGACGTGCTGCAGGAACCGCACTCTGCCACCGACTTCACTCTCAGAGCCACGAAGGTCACAGCGTGGACACTCGGGCAAACGATGGCCACCTTCGTGGTCCAGAAACTTCCACCTCTGGCTAAACCTGGTCGAGATGCTCGACGTTGACAAAGCCCGCTTCCTCAACGCCCCTGTCTCCCAGCTTGGTCTCTTCTGCGACAATGTCGACGACTTCGCCCAGATGTTTTTGCCTGCCTGCCGAGGGCATCCCCCCTGCAGCTTCAACAAGCAGATAACCCGGACCCAGCTCTCAGCCCCAGCATCGAGTGCCTCGCTGGCAGCATAAGCCCCCTGTCTCCAGGACCCCCTCTAGGACCCAGAAGACCCTTAAGTGCCCCTGAGACGGAAGATTCAGGCAGTCAGATGTTCACTCCTGAGTTGGTACCAAGATCACTCTGTCCCAGTGGAGGGCCGGGAGTTAAATCTTTATTTGCCTTATTTTCTTTTGCTGCACCCACTTTGGGCTGCGGTACCCACATTATCAATAAAAGAGCGATTTCCTCACGTCCTGTGTCATCTAGCCGGTGCGTGCCATTCTCACGGCCAAGGGCACCACCACCTTCACTTAAGAGCCTTCATATTAAGAGCCTTCATAGCCTTCACTTAAGAGCCTTCATTGGGAGCCCCAACAGGTTCAAGTCCATGTCCCCTGCGACGCTTGCTCCCTTGATTCACTCAGGACATCTGATTGCAAATGTAGGATACATTTTGACTTAAACTGTCTTAAGTTTTGTAATCTTAAGTTTTGTAGTTTTGTAATCCGGCACCAAAATCTTACAGCCCTGGTTTTCTGGACGCAGTTACCTCGCCTCCAACCCGCGAATGTCCATCCCCAGCGGGCCACCGCTGATGAGTTCCAAAGTCCTCCCTAAAGAACCTCCTCCTCAGTCTCTAACCCGCCCCCTGCCAGGTGCGTGGATGTAGGTAAGTGCTTTGAGTCTTTTCTCAGCACCCCAGCCTCGGTACGCGCTTTTGCTTCCTGATTCATTACCTGCTCCCCACTGCTGCGAAGCCCCACCCTGTATGTCAAAAACGATCGTCCCCCTAGTGCCCATCTCAGGGAGCTTGGATGCATGGCTTTCTCTGCCCAACTTATCGCGCTGGTTGGCTAGGACTATCTGATTCAAATCACAAGGCTCACGACTCGTTTCAGCGGTATTTGCTCCACTTCGATGCGTGTCGAAAATGCCAGCACTTTACATACAGAGATTGCTACACTGCTACTCAAGGATGCAATAGAGCCTGTCCCACCAGCCGAGATTAAGACGGGTTTCTACAGCCTTTAATTCATCATACCCTAAAAAGGCGGTGGGTTGCGGCCAATCTTGGATTTGCAAGTTCTCAACCGGGCTTTACACAAACTCCCGTTCAAAATGCCCACGCAGAAACAGATTCTAACCTGCGTTCGCATCTTCACCAAGGTCGCAGAGGCAGTCCTTGCACCGCTACGGGAAGTGGGTATCCGCATACTGAATTACCTCAATGACTGGCTCATTCTAGCTCACTCTCAAGAGTTACTATGCGCTCCCAGGGACCAGGTGCTCAGGCACCTCAGCCGCCTAGGGCTTCAGGTCAACTGGGAAAAGAGCAAGCATGCATATGAGGCCGCTTCAGCACTGGCTTCACAACACAGTAGACGTTAAGTCCTTGGGTAGCACAACCTGATTATCAGGTTACTTAGAGGCATCCGGAGACTGAATCCTCCCTGGCCAAGCCTGTTCCCCTCCTGGGATCGCTCAGTGATCCTCTTGGGCCTTCAGAGAACCCCCTTCGAGCCACTTGACTCAGTAGAGCTTAAGGCCCTCTCCTTGAAGACGGCCCTCCTGATAGCGCAAGCTTTCATCAAGAGGGTTGGGGACCTGCAAGCGTTCTCTGTCAGTGACACTGGCCTGGAGTTCGGTCCTGCATATACTGAGCAGCTCTTTGTCTGCTTTGGCGGAAAGGGAACGCTGTCTCCAAACCAAGGTTATCCCACTGGGTGGTCAATGCCATCTCCATGGCCTACCAGACCCAGGCCGTGCCCACCCCCTTGCGGGTTAGAGCACACTCGACGAGAAGTGTGGCATCCTCTTGGGCACTGGCCAACGGCACCTGAAATCTGCAGAGCAAAGGGCTGGGCAGCACCCAATACCTTTGCAAGATTCTATAATCTCAGGGTTGAGTCGGTCTCATCCCGTGTTTTATCAGGTCCGAGCCGGTAGAACTAGGTAATGTGGAACAACTGACCGGGTGTACCGCTTGCACTCAGCGCCTTTCCCCTCCACTGAGGTAAACACATGTGTTCTAATCCCAGGAGATACCACTAAATAGGCTCCCTGGATGACTCCTCTCTAGACCTCTGGCCTGTGAATTTTGTGTAGGAATTTGCGACCAGACTAACTATGAGTTTCAAGTGCTCTGTACTAGTTTAGGGCTCCACAGGCCTAATTCCCTCTTCAGGCAACTCCCTGTGATGTATTTTCCGCAGTATTGTCCCCCTGTTGGCGGACCCGCGTCTCACTTGGGCAGTCTCTCTGCCCCGGTCGCTGTGTTTGTACTGCTTCTCCCTTACTAAGTAGGACCTACCACCGCGCCACTTCCACGTGTGGCTTGACAACCCATGTAAAGTATTGGCCACATGTTATCTCCCCCCAATCTGGGCAGGATGTGGTCTCCGCAGAGTCTTTTCCCCCTGAAAGAAAAGGAATGGAAAAGAACTCTTTCCCTGATGCGTTTTATAGAATTAAGATAGCCGCAGCCGCTTTATGCTCTATGACGAGAAAAATAGAGATAGAAAAGGCCGAGGCTGTCTGGCTTGCTCCCATGATAGTCATGTTGTTTGTTCCCCCCTCAGTGGTGCTGGAAACCTAAGAACTTTATATGACACTTTTTGGGGGCATTGGGGAGGCTTACGTTTGCCCAATTCAGTTGCTTCTAGCACGCAGTAGCTTGATTGCACATGTGTCAGCATGTAACACGGTCTAGTGCCCCTTGTGTCACTTTATTCGACACAAAGTTGAGGACAATACATCATTAAGCTGTTATTGACAGTCTAATCTCATGAACATTTCAAAACCAGGTTGGGTAAATATTTACCCAAAATTGTAAGTTAAAGTTACCTGATCTTGTTCCATTAACAACTTAATATATTTCCATGCATTTGTCATGTCCACGTTGTCAAGTTTATGTGTCAAAAAGGTATAGATGGGCTTCAAACATACCCATTTGTAACGTTAAGATAGTACGGAGTCCCAGGGGTGACAACAACATTTGCAAAGCAAACAAAAGCAAAAGCTTTGTTGTGTTTTGCACCCCTGGCCCACCGTGAGATAGTAACAGTCAGTGCATTTAGTCTGAAATTATGCAGGTGCCCTGTGCAGATTATGAAGTCTGTATAGGGCACCAACACCCTGAGGTGGCATTAAAGCCCATATTGGAACACTAGGAATATAAAGTTGCAGGTATATTCCCCCTGGAGCAACCTATAGTTAAGTAAAGGCTCTTGTGGCACAATAGTTTAATAGCAAAAACATAATAACAACAGTTCCAGGGTCACCATTTCTTGGGACTAAAACTGCATCCTTTGCATTAGCAGCCCAGACTAGTATTCAGCAGGTGGTGAGAAATGTGGGCATCTATTTTGAAACAAAAATGTAATTTTGAATTACAAAGTTCAGTCTTTGAGATTTAGGGATAGAGAAGCTTATTAATTAGGGTGCCCAGATTCCTGCTTGTGGAAAACAGCACAGTCCCCTCCCAGCCAAATTTGTATTGACAAATCCTTACCTAGTCGCAGATCAATGCAAAGTTGAGGGTTCATTCGTATCTGTAACTGTTGTCACCTTGTACTTTTCACTGGCAGCAATTTTTCACAGCGTGTGCTTGTCTTTCAAAAGTTTATCGAGATGTCCCGTGCAGGCTTAAAACAAAGTCCATGACCTTGGCTAAGACTCTGAAGTTGGTGTTCTTGCTCTCCAGCTCATGAAAAAACATCTGTTCATCTCTCAGACACAGCCATCTTGTTCATGTTCCACTCAGTGATGTGACGAGTGACGATGTTTTTCATGCAAGCCCACTCATCAAAGAGCATGGTTTAGTCAGTTAAACTTAGAGCCAGGATTCTGAAGTAGAAGTGTTCGAGGCTGCTCTGAATGTCTTTCCACATCGGGATGTCTCCCAATAGGGCCTACTGAAGGGGAAATACGGAACAAAACACAATTTGTTCAGAATAAGACGAGGCACTAAAAAAGGTGCTTAAATTCAGGACTTTCCCGGGTAAAACGGGACATCTGGCCACCCTATTATAAATACTTTTATTTAATCTCGCCTAGTTTACTGTAATGCACTGTTTTTGAGTGCGTTAATAGACTTTAAATCAACGCACTTTAGCACGACCGCAATCAGTGCAAAATGCTGCAGCTAGACTTTTAACACAAAATTTAGTCATGTTACTCCAGTTTCAGCTTCTTTGCTTAGGTTACCAATTCAATTTAGGGTTAATTTTAAGATTTGATGAATTACACAAAAGACATTACATGGCTTGGCACCAGATATTTTAGCAGAACCTTTAAAACCTCCCTAAACAGTTATATCTCTTAGATCTTTTTGTTGTGAACTGTTGGCTGTGATCCAAGATCCAGATGCAAAACAAAAGGTGATAGAGATTTTGTAATGAAATCATCATGATTATGGAACAGCCTGCCCTGGGACATTAAATCATTTGAATCTGTTTTTAAGTCTTGTTTAAAAACTTCTATAAAATTTGTATAAACTTGCTTTGCTACTTTGTAAACTTGAATTTTTACCTTGTGCTTTAGTGAGTCTGTTTTGATTTTACGTTTTGTGAAGCACTTTGTGCTTGTTTTACTAAGTGTGTGTGACAAGGAGGTGGGCAGGGCCAGGCAGTGACAATGCACGCCCGCCCCCCAATCGGGCTAATCAGCCGATGAGAGGGATAAGCACAACAAGATGTGGTAGATCGGGAGAGAGAGAGCTACAGGCAGCTGCCCTGTATGCGTTTATATTTTGTGTTTATGTTTTAATGTCTCATTAAACATTACTTTTGATGCTTCTTCCGGTTCCTACTTCCTCCTTTCCATTGAACCCTGTTACATTGTGTTTTATATTTTGTGAAGCACTTTGTGCTGGATTGCTGAAAATTTCTTTAACGTTGTTGTTGTTGTTATTATTATTATTATTATTATTATAAGTTAACCCTACCCTTATTTCCTTTGTAACTGTTAAATGCACAAAGAAATGGCAAAGATGAATTGAAAGGAGAATGTCTTCTATGTTTAATGAGGGCCAACTGTTTTGCACAAGGCAGAATATACACAAGCTCCATTCCAAGGAACATATTATGCAGAGCTAGAAAATCACATTCATAACTTTTAAATGCCAACCGAAGAAAAAATTATTAAACCAATGAATTGGAGGAACGCAAAGCACCTGAAACACATTTAGCCACCTGTTACAAATTTCAGTATAGACTGTCCTTACAAATTGAATAATGATGGTACTCGATGTTTTGTAAAAATGTCATGTTTGGAAGCATTAATTATGCTCCAGCAATCTGTCACTCTACCTTTTATTTGCTAACTTCTAACTGACAGATACGATTAGCATTCAGGAAAACCATACAACAGGATTTGTATATAGATGCTAAAAAATAAAACAAATTAGTGATATCAGCAGGATATGGGGCTGGCCAAAATGGATCTGTGATTGAATCTCTTTCTTCAGTTTTTTTTTGCCTATCAAAGGTCCCCGAGTTGTTTTCCCTTGCACGACAAAGCTATTATTTCCAGCTTTTTAGTGTATTAAGTAATTGTGCTATCATGGGTCTATTTCCTCCTCTGGGTACTGACATACTGCTGGAGGCAATCTCCATTGCCTATTTCCATACCCAGATAGGCTGTCAACAGAGAGTTGAGAGATGGAGGGGGATGGGGGGGGGGATAAAGAGACCAAGAGAATGAGAGAGAGAATAGAGAAGATGAGGCCTGGACTGCATGCACTGTTGGGTCACTAGCTCTGAGTTCATTCATTAAAGGCGAATTTAAAACTGCATATGAAATCATAATTGCATTTTCTACCAGCGGTCCCCTGTGCTAACAATAAAAATGTTTACCTGGGAGACTCTACCTCTCGTTCACTCTTTCTCTATCTCTCAATCTCCTAAAATTCTTTCTCTTAATTGTTGTCTACACCGTAGGCTTCATAGCTCTATCCTTAAACCTCATACACAAACATATTGGCACTGAAAAAATGCCCCAAAACTGTCATTGGGAGACAGGAAAAGAGAGACAGAAAAAAGGAGAGGGAAAGAATATCTAGAACTATATTTTCCACACAGACACTCTCTTGTCCTCCTGTCATAGAGGTCTTCTCCTCTGGGGCAAGCAAAGTGCTGTTGAGGTGGAATGATTTCTGGGGGGGAGATAGAGAGAGAGGGAGGGAGAGAGACATACTGCCTATGCTGTCTGTCAGTGTTCAAGCACTTTCAGAATAATAAATCCTACACTTTCTTCAAAATGGAAAACCTAAGCTTTCTTTATGTTATTAAGCACTACCATGACCATTAAGCCAAAACTGAACTAGAGCTGAAGTAACTCAACAACTTTGTGAAGGTCTGTTCCAGAAGTTGCAAGCATTTTCTAGAAAAGTTTAAAGCACCGCTGCAGGGAATTGGATCGATTTTCTAAATTACTGTCTCCTGTCTCATCTGCCTGCTGTTCTACCCCCTGCTCAGACATTATGTCAGCTGATACTCTATACATGTCTGTCTGAGGGGAAAACATATATATTCATATTGACATAGCCATTACGGAATCCATTAACTACCACTGAGAGTTGTATTTAATTGGCTTTTTAGAAGGTATAGGCATGATTAGGGCTACTAAGTTATAGGGCAAGCAGCTCCACAGAGGTGAAAGTAGCAGAAACAACTCTTTCAGCATTTGATGTGATGCAGGCTCTATGTGAAGGTAGATTAATTAGCCTCATTAGTTATAAAAAAAACAACAACAAAGTAAATCATTAAAAAACAAACCAAAAATAAAGCCAAATGAAGCAAATGAACAGTGCAGGAAACAGAGCTTAATTAAAGGTGAATGTAGTACTGTTTTTTTTTTTTTTTTTTTTACAGTTTTTTGCTTATATTTTCCCACTGCACTCATATCAGTGTTTATTTTCCCTGGGTGCAATTAATAGCCTTGCAAAGAGCCATACAGGGAATCGTTTTACAATGTGAGCAAATTAAAATTGAACTAATTTCCTAGATGCAAACGACCACTTTGTTATCGCGCCTGCCTCCAGCACTGCCTCGTCCTGCTTTGCATCCTTTGATACTGAGAGCTGAACCATTCTGCGGCATGGCTGCCTGTGGATCCTCTGGGGAAAGGTAAATGCTGGAGAATCGTACCGCTCTTGGTATTGCTGGTCTTCAATTCCAAGAAGGCAGATCCACTTCTTCTAATGTTGGCATAATTAGAGCAGATAGGCTTACTTATAGTATAGATACTTATGGTTGAAGTGAGTTATTATAATAGCAGTAATACTAGAAACACTAGTAGTAATTTCAGAAGTTATAGCACTAAAGAAATAATATATAATAAAAAATATTATTTATGACTACTTTATACATGTATAGCACAGTATGTGTATGGATTTTGTAAATGGAATTTGTATGCTTACAAATGAATAAAGTCAAACTTTAATCAAAATTGATTTTGATGTTCCTGTTCTGTCTATGATTAATCGTGCATGTTATTTCAAGCAAAATAAATGTTTGTCTTTGTAATCTTTTATCAAAATGGAAGGGGTTAGATGCTATAACTACATAATTATTGGGGCATTTTTATTTTTACATGCAAAATATATTTGTTATTTATTAATTTTATTTTTTAATTAATGTAGAATATTTTATAAAACTTTTGTTTTATACATTTTTTAATTGTGCAGCTCTAGGCTTTGTTATAGGACAGATACTCGTTGTTCAAGTTAGTAATTATAACGCAGTCATAGTAATAATACTAGTGGTGAAACTAGTGGAAGTAATGGCATTACTAACATAAATTATAGTAGGAACAGTGCTAAATATATGAGTTTATTCATACTAGCTGGTATTGCTAACCCCTATTATTGCAGAAAATGTATCAAAATTATGGAGTCAGCACAATATTTGTTAAATCCTGTGTATAGATTTTATAAATGGACTGTGCATGATCATTAAAGTAAAAGTCAACATACATTCTTAATGCATGCTCATATTCTTATTGTTCAAAATTAATCGATGCACATTATTCCAAGTAAAAAATACTTGTTTGTGCCATTTTTTTAAAAACAAAATATAATTACTTGCTCCACTTCTAAAATGACTTTTCACAACAGGCGTTATTTCAAAATAGCTGTATGTGAAATTATGATTTAACAGAAAATGAATTAATATAATCCTAATATTAGTTATTTATTTTTAGACCTATTAGTGGTTAAAATTAGTAAACTAAGTGAGTGTTGTGGGTCAATGGTTAAATAAAATAATTTTGTATGAACAATACGTTTTAGTGTTAAAGTCCTTCAAGTCATTCCGACTTAACTGAGGAAATACTCGTAGATGTATTGTCATTTCATTTTGGGCAATGAAGGCTTATGTTAGTGGTTAATTAATTTTCTTTATAGTAAATTTTTTTAAGAGAGTGTAGGAAATTAGCAACTTTGTGGCAGGATATATTTACTACTGCCAGCATTCACCAATAGTATGTAGGGAATTATGCAAAATACAACACAAAGACTGAGTGATTTGCACCATGCTCACAAATTTTATTAAATTGCCCACATATCTTATATATAATTGTATATGTAAATAATTAGTTTTAAAATCCTGGCTATGTTCAACCACCATTATATGAAGGAGAAATGACAATTGATCCGATTAGAAATGAATACATTTAAATATGTAATACAAAAGGCTTGTTGTATTTGCTCACAAATAATTCAGGGAATATTAAAAGCATTGTGGTGTACGTCTAATCACTCGGTCATGCTGAGTTGAAATGAAGCATATGTTAACTCTTTAGAGTAATACTATTCTCATTTTGTTCGAGCATGGAGCGTAGATCTTAAGAATCAGTTGACGAGATTTTTTTAATCAAAATATACAACAGTCAAATTATCTTTGAATACAAACAATACATTATTGCTAATCTTCAACACAAACTAAACTAACACACATAGACAAACATAAAAACCTGTTGGTGAGTGAGCTGTAACAGAAGGTGAATGAAAATGATCTGTAATAGAGAAATGTAAATTTATGGAATCTATAGACCATGACCTGAACCATCGATACTTAATTTAGTATACCTCGATTTGCAGTCGGGTTACCCGAAGTATTTAAATAAAACACCAGCACTTTCTAGCAAAAGTCTGGAGTTGCTCTTGAATTCCATTGTGTTTCGTTGCTTAGGTCATTTGGCTGTTTTCGCAGAAAGTTCTGGTTATGCTCCGTTGATGTTTTGGACGTTTAAGTTTGTGGGTGTCAGATAGTTTAGTGTTGGAATGATCTGGCGGGCTTTGAAGTGAGGCCTCCCGCAAGGGAGACTCGTGACTCTCCGACACGTGTGTGCAAGTCGTAGAGCAGAGTGAAAAATGTATCCAGGCTGGTGTGGTCACACACCAAAGAGGCTAAAAGTCAATCAGAGGCAGCTTTTCAGAGGCTATGTGGTCAAAGTGCCCTCCCCTCACGATAATTAATTTATGGTCTTTGTTCTTATCCTGATTTTTAATTAATTAAATTGGTGCAAGAGACATAACATTTGTTAACATCAACATTCTCTACATAAACAAGCATTTACATATGAAACATGACATATTTTCTATTTATAGTTTCTTCACTACACATTAACGTTTAAATATACATTATTATACATTGTATAATTGAGCATCGTGAATTCACAAGGTCAGAATGATGCATTCTGTGATTCTAGCCACAGTTAGGAATCATGTGATGCATGTTAGCATTTACAACTTGGTTATGTGCTTTGTGAAGTGTAGAATGATGATACACTGGAGTCTCTTGATATTGTTATAGTTCATAATATATGTATATGCATTATAAAAACCCAAGAAAAGTTTGTTTTGTGCCCTTGTAGATGAGTTTTCAAGCTCTCTCTCTTAGCATGTGACAGTCATGCTTCCACAGAAAATGTCTTGTACTCCCTTATTAGACTATTTTTTAATTGTAGCAAATTGGTTATATTGAAGGACAAAGACTCGTCTAGTTCTGAGTGGGGTTTTGGGGGAAGGTTGTTCCTTCAGCTGAGAAGGTTAAAATCATTCTTTTGTTCTGGAAGACAGTCAACACTCAAAAGAGGAGCTTTTATGGACTCTTTTCAGGTCTCTTTAGCTCATTTATTTCCTATTTTGTTAGACTTTTGGGCGTCAGCAGGGCAGTTTTCAATTTATGGTGTTGAGGAATTACTGGGCCCACTCTGTATAATTTCTCTTACTCTTATTCTGTTTCCGAGCTCCTTAGATCTTACAAGAGTGTAGTCCCTACATTGACCAAGTAGATATAGGTTTCATTCATTGAGGAGCATCACAGTCCGCCTGGAAGCTTGTGGTAGGTCATTTTGGTGAACTCTATCCTTAGCCGATGCTGTGGTGGTGGCGTAGTGGCAAAAGCACAGGGCTGTTAATCAGAAGGTCGTTGGTTCGAACCCCATGGCCACCACCATTGTGCCCTTGAGCAAGGCACTTAACTCCAGGTTATTCCGGGGGATTGTCCCTGTAATAATTGCACTGTAATTATGCAAGTCTGCCAAATGCATAAATGTAAATGCTACAGACAGTGGCTCATGAATTCCATGTCTTTGAGTTTGCATCAATTCATCCTCTGTGAAGTCTGTGAAGTCTCTGTGTAGACTGAAGTGAAGTCTGGCCAAATGCTGCAGTTGGTCATCATCACATAGTGACACAGTGGGAGTTGGACATCAGGAAGGACCTGAAATGGATCTGGCTTTCTCTGGTAACCTCTGGAAAATAATTTGAGGTTTTTGTTATAATAATTAGTATTTCTGTTTTTTCGGAATTGAGTAAAATGAAATCCATCCACTCTTTGATATAATTTATACACTCTTTATACACAAAATGTTGTGAAGAAATATATTATTGGGTATTGTCGGCATTACAGTGGAAACGAATTCCATGGTTCCTGATAATGTGGGAGGGGAAGCATATACAGGGAGAAAAGCAGAGGCCCTAAAACGTATCCCTGTGACACTCCATACTTAAGTTTAATTTGATCTGACAGTCCCTTACTTACACAGACAAAGTGGTAGTGGTCAGAGAGATAGGGCCTTAACCAAGCAAATGCCTGTCCACAAATGCCAACATAATTCTTAAGCCTATCCAAGAGAATGTCATTATCTATGGTGTCGAAGGCAGCACTAACATCTAAGAGCACTAGAAGAGAAATGCAACCATGATTAGATGATAAGAGCTTGTCATTTGTAACTCTGATAAGTGCAGTCTCTGTACTATGATGGTGCCTAAATCCTGACTACAATTATTCATATATACCATTTCTCTGTAAAAATGAACATAGTTGGGAGAACACTACCTTTTCTAGTATTTTTTACATAAATGGGTAAAAATAGTTTAAAGTTTGTTGGGACATGCCCTAAGGTTAATGAATTAACAATATTGAGAAGAGGTTCTGAGATTACACTAAACACCTATTTTAGGAGTTTAGTCGGTACTGGGTCTAACATACAGTACGTTGTTGATTTTGATCATTTTTGTTAGCTCTTCCTGACCTATAACAGCAAAGGATTTAAGTTATTTGTAGGGAATAATTTAAGTCTTGCTTAAATTAAATCTGCTGTGGCAGATGGATGCGTAATTCCAATTTTGTTTCTGATGATTTTGATTTTATCAGTAAAGAAAATCATAAAGTTATTACTACTATGCTGCGATGGAATATCTGGTTCAATCGAAGTTCCCCTTCTGTCGCTCTCTCCACGTTGTGTCGGAGAAGCGACACTAGGGGTCTCTCTTGAGCGCCTATATATACCTCTGTTCTATTAAAAAAGGCCAATGAGAAGTTGGCAGATGGTATTTGCATATCCCGCCCCCGGACATACGGGCATTTAAGCGGGGCGAATACGGGAGTTCATTCAGGAAAATTTCTTCAGAGCTGATGGTCGTGCATGCAGTCTGCTGCGTGTCACACACCAATTCCAGTTTAATCCTCTGACGCTCTGCATGCTGTTGGATAACAGCGGCTTTCTCCTTCCTTGCACGGCTCTGCATCATTGCCCCTGGGTGCTTCGACAGCGCAGACAACTCAAAAGAGTTATTATAAAAGAGTAATTGCGCTCTATAAATGACGACATCACTGCTGCATCGGTGAGCGTAACAGCGGCGTCTGACACGGATAACTCGCCTGGTCCGCCACCTTCGGATCTGCCACCCAGTCTGAGCCTGACGCACGGAGGTCCGCTATGCTTCCCCGGGCTTAATTGGTTACGCGGGCATGTGCGCCGCTTCCCGGACGTGCATGACGAGCTGAGCAAGCCCAGCTTCCTCGCTCCTCCGCTCTCGCTACCCTCGGTGATAGAACGGTCCCAGGCCCTGCATGCCATGGCCCCCCCTCCTGCAAGTCCACCTGGCCAAGGCACTTCAAAATCTGCACTTAAGTAGTCCTGTTCTTGACGTGCCGCAGGAACTGCTCTCGAACAGGCGATGGCCACCCACGTGGTCCAGAAATGCAACACATGGACAGGATCTGGTCGCAGTACAGGAGGCAGACAAAGCACGCTTTCTCGAAACGCTCCCATCTCCCAGCTCCGTCCATTCGGTGACACCACTTGACGACTCCGCCCAGCAGTCCTCAGTGGTGAAGAAACAGACGGAGGCTATTTTCACACATCTTGCCCTGCCGCAAACCTGCCGACAGGGGCCATGCCCTGTCTGCTCGCCGAGGTCATCCTCCTGCGGCTTTCAAGAAAGAAAGAAAGTGGTGCTCCACCTAAACTAACAAAAGAGAGTGGGCCCAGCTCTCAGCCCCAGCGTCGAGCTCCCCGCAGAAGTTGGACGCCCCTCGTCTCACGGACCCCCTCGAGGACCCGGAAGGCTCCCAGGCGCTCCTGAGATGACTGACCCAGAGACCGAGACGGTAGCTCCGGAGCTGGTAAGACCACTGTTCCCCGGTGGAGGGCCGAGAGGAGAATCTTTTTGTTAAATTCATTACATTCTCAATAATAGAGCTATTTCCTTTTATCTCTGCGTCACCTGGCCCGCAAATGCCGTTCTCACGGCACTTTGCTTCCAGATCTCAACAGTCCCGGCTTCCTGAAGGTGGTACCCCCGCCCTCAGCCCCACGACTGTTCCCCGGCCGGCTGGTTCAGACAAGTCCAGAAGACAGCAACAACAAACCACCTCCTCAGTCACGAAATGGCCCCCTGCCGTGTGCGCGGAGCAAGGTAAGTGCTTTGAGACTGTTCTCAGCACCAGAGCCTCAGGACGCCTCACTGCCTCCCGATGGCGTATTACCTGTTCCGCCCTGCTGCGAAGCCCAGCCGGGTACGTCCAAAATACTTGTCCCCTTGGTGCCCCTAGCACGGAGTTTAGAGGCGTGGCTTTCACTGCCCAACCCGTCACGATGGCTGCACCGGACCATTCGACTCGGTTACGCAATTCAGTTTGCCAGGCCTCCGCCCCCCTTCGCGGGCGTCCATTTTTCCGCAGTATACGGCAAAAATGCCAAGTCCCTGCGTGAGGAAATCGCCTCTCTTTTACAAAAAAAAGCAAAGACGTGATAGAGCCTGTCCCTCCAACCGAAACAAAGAAGTGTTTCTACAGCCCTTACTTCGTTGTACCCAAGAAAAGCGGCGGCTTACGACCGATCTTGGACCTGCGAGTTTTCAACCGGGCTCTGTCCAAACTCCCGTTCAAAATGCTCACCCAGAAACAAATTCTGTCTGGCGTCCGGCATCTAGATTGGTTCGCAGCGGTAGACCTGAAAAACGCATACTTTCACGTCTCGATCCTGCCACGACACTGACCCTTTCTACGGTTCGTGTTCGACAGTCAGGCGTATCAGTACAAAGTCCTTCCCTTCGGCCTGTCTCTGTCCCCTCACGTCTTCACGAAAGTCGCAGAGGCAGCCCTTGCCCCGCTCCGAGAAGCCGGCATACACATACTCAATTACCTCGATGATTGGCTCATCATGGCCCCCTCGCGAGAGTTACTATGCGCACACAGAGACCAGGTGCTCAGGCACCTCAGCTGTTTGGGGCTTCAGTTCAACTGGGAAAAAGACCAAGCTCGCCAATCTCTTTTCACAGCATGGAGTTAGACTCAGTCTCAATGTCAGCACGCCTCTCCAACGAGTGTGCACAGTCAGTGCTGAAATGCCTCGCTTCCTTCAAGCCAGGCACCGTGGTCTCTTTAACGTTTCCAGATGCTCCTGGGGCATATGGCATCCTCCGCTGCGGCCGCGCCGCTGGGGTTGATGCATATGAGACCACCTCAGCACTCGAGTCCCGAGACGAGCATGGCACTGCGGCATGAACCGTTTGAGAATCACCACCGCCTGCCGCCAAACCTTCAAACCCTGGCCAGACCTCTGCTTTCTACGGGCAGGAGTACCATTGCAGCAGGTGACCTGATGCGCCCTGGTCATGACCGACGCCTCCAAATTAGGTTGGGGCGCCGTGTGCAATGGGCACGCAGCCGTGGGCCGTTGGAACAGGGCCCCGCTTCGCTGGCACATCAACTGTCTAGAGTTGTTGGCAGTTTTCTTTATCCTGAGGAAGTTTCTCCCATTAATTCGAGACAAACATGCCCTTGTCAGGTCAGACAGCACCTCAGTGGTAGCCTACATAAATCACCAAGGCGGAGTACGCCCCCACCACATTTCACAACTCGCCCGTCGTCTCCTCCTTTGGAGCCAGCAGCGACTCAAGTCAGGAGGCTCCACCCAGTCGGTCCAGCTGATCTGGGAATGGATCGGCAAGGCCCAGGTAGACCTATTTGCCTCCCAAGAAACCTCCCACTGCCCGCTCTGGTATGCCCGAACAGAGGCTCCCCTCGGTGCAGACCCATTGGCACACAGCTGGCCCACGGGGCTGCACAAATATGCATTTCCCCCAGTGAGCCTTCTTGCACAGGTGCTGTGCAAGGTCAGGGAGGATGAGGAGCAAGTCACCTTGGTGGCCCCCTATTGGCCCACTCGGACTTGGTTCTCGGATCTCACGCTTCTCGCGACAGCCACTCCCTGGTGAATTCCCCTGAGGAAGGACCTTCTTTCTCAGGGACGGGGCACGCTCTGGCACCCACACCCAGACCTCTGGAACTTCCATGTCTGGCCCTTGGACAGGATGCGGAAGGTTTAGCCGGTCTACCATCGACTGTCGTAGACACAATCAACCAAGCCAGAGCCCCTTCTACCAGGCATCTTTACGCCCTAAAGTGGCGCCTGTTCGCAAATTGGTGTTCTTCCCGGGCTGAAGACCCACAGAGGTGCACAGTTAGGTCAGTGTTGTGTTCCTACAAGAGAAACTGGAGGGGAGGCTGTCCCCCTCCATCCTCAAGGTGTATGTCGCCGCCGTCGCGGCTCACCAAGACACAATAGACGGCAAGTCTCTGAGTAAGCACGACTTAATTATCAGGTTCCTAAAAGGCGCCCGGAGGCTAACTCCCTCACGGGCCTCCGGAGACCCCCCCTTCGAGCTGCTAGATTCAGCTGGACTCAGGGCCCTCTCTCTCAAAACAGCCCTGCTGATCGCGCTCACCTCCATCAAGAGGGTTGGGGACCTGCAAACATTCTCTGTCAGTGACACTTGCCTAGAGTTCGGTCCGGCAGACACATACTTGATCCTAAGACCGCGACCGGACTACGTGCCCAAGGTTCCTACCACACCCTTCAGGATCAGGTGGTGAACCTGCAAGCGCTGCCCCGGGAGGAGGCAGACCCAGCCCTTTTGTTGCGGTGTCCGGTACGTGCTTTGCGTATATATCTGGACCACACGCAGAGCTCTAGATGTTCTGAGCAGCTCTTTGTCTGCTTCGGGGGACAGCACAAAGGGAACGCTGTCTCCAAAAAGAGGCTCGCCCACTGGGTTGTCGACGCCATTTCACTGGCTTATCACACCCAGGCCGTGCTCCCCCCCCTTGCGGGTCCGAGCTCACTCAACCAGGAGTGTTGTGACCTCATGGGCACTGCCAAAGGGCATCTCCCTAGCAGACATCTGCAGAGCAGCAGGGTGGGCAACACATTTTCGCAAGTTTCTACAATCTCCGAATTGAGTCAGTATCGTCCCATGTTCTCTCAGGTCCGAGTCCGTAGAACTCGGTAACACGCTGACGATCTGGCCGGGTGAATCGCTTGTGCCTAGCGCCCTTTCCCTCAGCCGAGGTAAAATAGTGTGCCTTTGTTCCCAGGAGACCCCATCTTTCGGATCCCTGGTTGATTCCTCCCTTTGGATCTGCAGTTCAGCGGAGGAACTCTCTGACCAAAGCCTGTACCCTGTACTGAAATAGGTGCTCCACAGGTTAAGGCCTCCTGTTCGTACTCCCCCTGTGTGTAATTCCGCGGTACTGTCCCCTCACGAGCGGACTCCCGTGTCTCCCTTAGGCAGTTCCAGCTGCCTTAGTCGCCGTGCTGTAGCTTCCCCCCTCCACGAGGCTGGATCTACCACCACGCCAACTTTCCCACATAGGACCTATGCGGCCATGTGATGTATTCGCCACTCTTTGCCTCCCCTGCAGGGTAGGTGTGGTCTCCGCAGGGTATTACCCCTGAAAGAATAGGAAACGGGGTAAGACCCCCTTCCCTTAATGCATGTAAGGGCCCTGGCCGTAGTTGCTCTATGCGAGAAACATAGAGAGAAAAGAGGCCCAGCCAGGCTTGGCCCATTCTCAGGTTGGCAAGCATCACCTTGTTCCCCTCACTAGGGTAACCAGAAGGATTCTGATGGCTTTAATGGGGCATTGGGGAAGGGTACGTGCAGCCTGATACAGCTGGTCGCCTTTGCACGTAAGAATACCTGCCCGCTCCTGTATCAGCAGTTCACATACACGGCTCAGCGCATGGCATGATTGAAGTGGGACCCCTAGTGTTGCTTCTCCGACACAACGTGGAGAGAGTGACAGAAGGGGAACGTCTAGGTTACGTATGTAACTTCCGTTCCCCGCCACGTCGCTGAGCAGATCCACTGTTGTAGCCTGACCATTTCTGGCTCCTCAGAAAAATCCTGAATGAACTCCCATATTCGCCCTGCTTAAATGCCCGTATGTCCGGGGGCGGGATATGCAAATACCTTCTGCCAACTTCTCATTGGCCTTTTTTCATGGAACAGAGGTATATATCGGCACTCAAGAGAGACCCCTAGTGTTGCTTCTCCGACACAACGTCTCGTTCCCTCCATCGGAGAACGGAGATTACATACGTAACCTAGACGTTTTATTCCTAACTAATTTAGCCACAGTTCTAAATAAACTCCTAGGATTTTTGTGGTTATTTTCTATGAGTTTGATCAAATATGCAGAACTGGCAATATTTAGAGCCTGCTTGTAGTTAGAGACACTGTCCTTCCATGCACCATGATATACCTCTAATTTTGTATTCTTCCACATACACTCCAATTTCCCAAGTTGCTCTCTTGAGAGCATGAGTGGGATCATTGTACCATGGTGTGGGATTTTTCTCTTGAAATTTCTTTAATCGAAGGGGGGAAATACTATCTAGAGTGCTAGAGAAGACTGTATCCATATTTTCTGTGACAACATCAAGTTCTTCTGAACATTTTGGTGTACTGAGTATCTTTAGTTGTTTAGAAATAGTTCTACCTGAAAGATAATGTTGCATAGATTGAGTGAACTTTGCTAAGCATACAAAAGTCAAGGTTATTATCTGACATACCATCACTCTGCAGCAGAATTCAATTCCATATGACAAAATTTGATCTAGTATATGATTTTATCAATGGATTGGACCAGTCACATTTTTTCTAACCCCAACAAAGTTGAGAATATCGATAAATGCCTAATCCCAGTGTATCATTTTAGTTATGCACGTTGATGTTAAAGTCACTGAAGATTAATGCTCTGTCCACAACAACCACTAGACCTTCTGACAGAAAATCAGCAAATTCTTGAAGGAATTCAGAATATGGCCCTGGTGGTCTATATACTGTTGCATGCAAAGTCCCCAAATATATTTTGCTTATATTTGATAATGTCACATTAACCATTATCAGCTCAAAATAATTAAACTTATATCCAGATCTTTGAGTAACACTAAAAATATCACTGTAAATGTCACCAAGGGGTCAGATGCCATAATTACACCATTATGGGGGCAAAAAGCATTAGTATATGTTTTGCCAGTGACCAATTGTTTTTTTTTTTTTTTTTTTTTTGGAGGGTTCTTAAAAGTGTGAACTTGACTTGTTTTGTGCATTTGACTTCTTTTGTGCATGCACTGGAAAATGGGTTGCGAACAGCATTTCACACTAACTTTAATGTGCAAATCATAAAGATAGAGTGGTTCTCGTTATAGAAGTTCTGCGCCCTGGAGTGGCAGCCAATTTATTTCACTGCTTGTCGCATCTATGCTTCCATAAGATCTGCTCTACATTTCCATAAAACAAAAATCTTTGTCTGCAGCAGATCTAAAGAAAAGTGAGAACCCACATTATTAATTTACGTTGAAGTTTATTTCCTCATTAGGAATGATGGCAAATGTCTATACTTATTCTAAATGGTGTTAGCTAAGAACCTGCATACAAAAAGTGTTTCTCTGCATCACAATATGGACAAAAGGCTGCCGGGGAACCTCTAAGGCTCATTGGGAACAGCCCGGTTACTGGAGAAGGTGTCTGGAGTTAGAGAGAAACAGATCAATGCCTGTAATGTTGTGGCTGTAGAGAATTACCAACCTCTTGAGGAGCACATATAAATAAGAGTAAAACTAGTGTGTGTGTGTGTGTGTGTGTGTGAGATAGATAGAGAGAGAGAGAGAGAGAGAGAGAGAGAGAGAGAGAAGGAAAGATTGAGAGATATACTACAGAGATTAAATCTGCTATCTATGAAGTGTGTGTGCTTGTGTGTGTACCACTTAACTCAGTCTCGTCTGGCTGCTCTCCAGGGCCTTTGCAAGTTTTTCAGTGTGGAGTCAAAGCCCAAGACAGTGAGAGTTTAAGAGCTACTATGATTTGGAGCATAAAGAAGATCAAATGAGTTAGGCTGCACACTGGAGAGTGGGAAAGAAAGAGTGAGAGAGACAGAAAGTGAAGCTTTTAATGTATCTCTTAAGCTGTCAATTCCATGGAGTCTGGCTGGGGTAGAAAGGAAATGTAAAAGACAGAAAACAGCTCATACCTATAATATTTGTCCATATTTATAATATGAATAAGCAAATGTAACAACTATTGTAACAGTTCTTGTTTACCTTGGTTTACACAAGGTAATAGACCAGTTTTTCCTCTAGGTTCGCTATGGAGGGCAATACTGATATGACACACAACACAGACTAGGAAAATATCTTGAAACAATGTTATATTTAGAAAATGTATGAATGTGTGTGAAATTAAATTACAATACAGGAATAAAATAAAAATAAAAAACACAAATGGATGTTTTTTCCATTTTTAGATCCTTTGAATATCTTTTTTAATAACATCGAAATGTTATTTTATGCTCTTTTATTATTTTACTTATTTATATTTCAATTATATCATTTCAAGGTTTAAATATTTTTTTCTGTATTGATTTTATAGATATTTAGTTATATTAACTAGTAGTTTAATAGCTTAGTTTAGAGCTTTTGCAAATCTTTTGGATTTGTTCTGTACTATTTATTTATTTATTTCTCATATGGAACTATTAACCCATACACAGAAATTACAGTGTCACAAAAACAGGTTGAAATCAGTAAGGGAACAATTCAACTCCTCAAACATTACAGCAGCTTAACATTTCACAATCTGTGAAATAAAATTCTCAGTCCTTAGAAACTTAGTGTGTGAATGAATGTCCTTTTGTGGCATCCAAAATAGATATAATAGTTACTGATAGTAAGTAGGTGTGCAAAAGATCAGTAGTGCAAAAAAAGAATCAGTAGAGAGGTAGTTAGTTCAACCCTATCGATGAGAATTACCAGCAAAGGAATGGGCTCCACTTGTAATAGTAGAAAGGCTCTATTCATGTGATCAACTTTAGAATCTCTTCTTCTCTTCTCTCTAATCAATAATCAGTCACTGGGTGGCTCGCCATCTAAGTTTTTGAAGGGTTTGATCCAATCATAAAACAAAACCTGACCTGTTTATACAAACAGTGTCTTAAGTTGTGTCTAAAACAATTAACATGACATCTATTTTCTTTTTTTAAACAGAACATCTCTCTTATACATTCATCCTTAACTCATTTGAAAGTACAATTCCTGTGTTTTTTTACTCTGTACATATATAAAATACATGAACATGTGATCATGTGCAATTTAGCATGTAAGTGGAATATCACTTTAAACTGTGCACACTTTAACACTTAATGCACATAAATAATGCATAAAACACTTCAGAAGACAAATACATAAATGTAACATTCAGTTTCAAAGAAAAGAACACAATATTATTTTGAAACTCACCAAATCCGGGGAATATGCATTCACCATCCACATTAGATTTTACAGGTTCACAATCAGCAACCATCAGCATCAAAATTAACAAATCAACACTCTAAAAATGACCCAATATGATTGATTAATTGTTTACAACATAATATATCATATTACTTGAGCATATTAAAGGATGATTTTAATATTTGCCTTAGATTTGTCATCCACGATCAGCAAAATGTGTCTCTCTCTCTCTACTTCTGTGTCTCGTCTTTATGACATCACACGCAGTTTTATCGGTCTCAAACTAAACTCATCACACTTTCAATGTTGGATTATTTTTTATTATTTTATTTTTTAAATTACACTATGGCTTTTATTAGACATTATATTGAATCTGTAAAGTATTTCTGTTGAAAATATAGTTATTGTAAATTATATTATTTTTCTAGTCAGTCGAATTATGCCCTGTGTTACACCGCCCCCCCCCCCCCTTTAAATCTGTGCAAGTCCCTTTGCATGGCTATAACTTATGTTTTAGGGTTTGGAGTGTCTAATTGATCTAGGTTGTTCTGCAAGTGATTCAACAAAAGCTGTGTTCAAACCCTGAAGCAAGGATTGAATAATGGATATCATTGGGTTTCCCAACTCTGGGCAAGTCAGCCTTTTTGACTTCTGCTTCACTTTCTTAGACCTTCTTAGATAACTTTCAATTCCACTTTCATCTTGATCCGTTTCTTCAATTTGTACTCTATGTGTTTCAGTGTCTTTTTCCTTTTTGTTTCCATCTGGTGCATCCAGTGTTTGCTGCTCTACTTGAGGTAATTTCTTTCTTTCTTTCATGTTTTCCTTTACAGGTTCCACATTACTGGATGGAGATTCAGATTCAGGTAAGTACTGTGCATCAGGTGTGTATTCGGAAATAGGTGAGTAATCCGTTTGAAGTTGGTCTTTCCTTAACACATTTCCTACATTTACATCCTCAGCAGTATAATTTGAGACAGGTGATAAGTCAGGTGAGGTTTGGTTTGCAGGAATACAGATAAGAGGAATCTCTCTAGGCTTTCTGAGGTAATAGCTGGCACCTCCTCAAAGACTTGAGGTACATAGTCCTCCTCATCAGAACTCAGATAGTTCCCTGGGCATTCCTCATTTTCCACCTTTCGGCTTTGTGTGGTTACTCGTTTCGAGTATCATTTTTTGTGACATCATTTTCTTCCGGTGAAGGCAAGAACCCACATGGTGACAATAAGTCCCTATGCAATGTTCTTAGGGGACCTTCTTGACTCTCAGGTTTGACTGTGTAAACAGGTAGTTCACTTGCACAGCTCTCAACAATGTGTACAACTGGGTCCTACCTGTGAGCCAGTTTGTGTTTTCCTCGTATCCGCACATTTCTGACCAGTGCATGGTCACCTGTTTCAAGAGATGACTCAGTCACTCTTTGGTCGAAACAGGTTTTGTTTCTTTCTGCAGTTTTAGCCACATTCTTTTGGGCTAGCTTATAGCTCTCCTGAAGATGAGTTTTTAACAACTGCACATACTGCGAATGGAACTTTGGATTGTTGCATTTTACCGGAAACATTAAAAACCAGGTCTACTGGCAACCTTGTTTGTTGTCCGAACATGAATCCTGTGGCCTCGTGATTTGTGCAGTTATAAGCATGTACGAGTGGTTTGACGAAGTCTTTCCAATGTACTTCCTCCTGAGCTTTCAAAGTACCCCGCATTCCTAACAGCCTGTGATTGAAACGCTTGACCAGGCTCCATCTAGGATGGTAAGGTATAGTTCTGAACTTTTTAATACTAGCAGTGTCACAGAGTTCCTTTAATGTTTTGGACTACAAGTCAGGTCCTTGGTCACTATGGAGCTTCTCAGGAACACAATAATGTACTATGAATTTTTCCCACAGACTCTTGGCGACCGTTCTGGCTTTTTGGTTTGGGGTGGGAACTGCGACCGCATACTTGTTAAAAAAGTCAGTTATCACCAGGATATCTTTGGTATTGCTTTGGTCGGGTTCCAATGAAAAAAGTTCATGCACACCAACTCTAGTGGCCTGGTGAATTGAATGTTCACTAGAGGTGCTGCTCTCTCTGGCAAGGCCTTTCTACACACACAACGGCTGCAGGTTTTGACTTTGTTTTCAATGTCAGTGGCCATTCTGGGCCAATAGAATCAGGCCCTGACGAGATCAAGGGTCTGCTCTATTCTCATATGACCCATATTGTCATGCAGACTCCATGACCATAGCTCTTAGCTCAGGTGGAAGGACAAGTTGGTAAGTCGTGCAATCTCCAACAGTCCTTTTCCGATAGAGTATACCGTCTCTCAGTTCAAGTTTCTTCCAATCTCTTAACAGGAAGGGAAGTTCTGGAAGTTCACGCCTAAGTGCAGGTAGGACTACATCTCCCGATTCTAACTGAAGAATCACTTCTCGCATTGCTAGGTAATTTCTCTGCTTTTCTCTCAGCTCCTGTTCTGACATACAGGGAACAACTGTAGATCCCTCCATTTTCTCATAGTCATCGGGAATTGCTTCTGGACACATAGAGAGGGATTTAATGAGAGGAATACAACTGCTGTCAGCGGCTTGGCAAAATTAATGCTTGTCACAGATTGCTTGTATTACATCAGCGGAAACCAAAGTGGTGTTAGTTGCTTCAGGTGAGTGATACAAGGTAAATTTACATAAACGGTCTTGCTCTTTTTGAGATATTGGATAATCTGCCAGATCACCATGAGCCCGTCTTGAAAGTCCATCCGCGTCGAGATTGCTCTTTCCAGGACGATATTGGAGAGTGAAAGAGAAAGTAGTAAGGTAGACAACCACCTATAGCTAGTTGCATCCAACTTAGCCTAATAGAACATACGTTAGGGGGTTGCTGTCTGTAATCACTTTGAAACTACTCCCATAGAGGTAGTCACACAACTTCTCGGTAAATGCCCACTTCAAAGCTAGAAACTCAAGTTTGTGGGCAGGGTACCGGGGCATCGCTCTTTGACAAGCCCCGACTGGCATAGAGCTCCTTCTTGCTCCTGATAGAGAGCTGCACCTAATCCGGTTGTGGTTGTGCTTGTGTCTGTGTGAAGCTTGTATGGCAGCTCAGAGTCTGCAAACCCTAGTACTGGTGCTGTTGTTAGCTTCGCAATGAGCATTTTGAATGCCTGCTGACAGTCAGTTGTCCATCATCCTCCAAAGGGCTCTTTGGGGTTTAAGTAGGTTTTTCCATTGCTTTTCACTTTGCAACTTTATCCCACAGTTGTTTCATATAGTGGCTTCACTATCTTTGCATAGTCCTTAATAAATCATCGATAGTAACCAGAAAAACCCAGAAAGGAACGCAACTCTTTTAGGTTGCTTGGATTTGGCCAGGTCTTGATGGCTTATATTTTCTGGGGATCTGTCTCCACACCGTTCTGAGACATGATGTGACCTATGTATTTGACTGATGTCTGGAAAAATAAAAATTTCTCCAGCGAAAACTTTAACCCATAGTCTTTCAGGTGATTCAAGACATGAAGGTGTTTTTCGTGCTTTTCCAAGGTATCCGAAAAGACAATTAGATCATACAAGAATACTAGCACTTCAAAAAAGGTTGATGTCACCCATACACTTCTCCAGCAGTCTTTGGAATCTTGGTAAACTCCCAAAAACCTAATGGGCACACAAATGCAGTCTTGGGTTTGTTTTTCTCTTCTAGTTTGATTTGGTAGACCCAGATTTGAGGTCAAGCATGACAACCACTTCAAACCCCGAAGTGATGAAAAGGTTTCCTATAAGTTCGGTAAGGCATATGCATCCTTAATAGTCTGCAGGTTCAAGTTGCGGTAATCAATGCAAAGTCGTACAACGCCATTCTTCTTTCTTACGACCACAATAGGGAAAGAGAAAGATGATTCAGATTAACGAATGATACCTGCTTCAAGCAATTCCTCCAGATGCCGGCGGACAGCTTCAAAATCATTCGGGTGAATTGGTCTCGCCCTATGCTTGAAAGGGGTTTCATCCTGTAATTTGATGCTGTGTTTTACTTTGTCAGTTTGTCCGACATCCATATTGGGTAAAGCAAAAACTCCATGCATGGCACACAGTTTTTGAGTAATTCAAGTTTAAAGTTTCAGAGGGTTCTGAACCATGCTGTCTATCCCATAGCATTTGACGTTCTTTCAGCTGCTTTCTTTTTTCGGTCAACAGGGACAGGTTTTAATCATTTTCGCAAACTGAGGCAACATGACCATCCTCACCACAATTAAAGCAATAGCCTAGCCTTTTATTGTGCAATAACAGTGTGAGAACTGACTCTTTGTCTCTGTGCGCCTAGGTGCTGTCTCATGCGACTTTCTTTGGCAAAGTGTTTGTTCTCCTCACTGCGCAACTGCAGGAGTAACTCAGGGAGGTGGTTTATCTTTTTTGTGTTCAAGCTGAAGGCTTGCTAGCAGTGCGTTGTCCCAACAACCTCGACAATATTGTTTCAGAAGTTGTCGGTCAGCTTCATTAGAAGGAATACCAGCTCTTTTCATCACTTTGAAAAGGTTTATGTGCAAACGTTTCAAGTACAAGGAAGGCTTTTCACCTGCGTTTTGCAGTGTATTCAGGAACTTAGCAAAAAGGTCATCACCATCTTCTATTGTATCAAAAGCGTAGTCCAAGATGTCAAGGAAAGCAACAGGCAAGACTTTTGCAGCTAACTGCTTGACAATTTCTGATGCTGGCAACAGTAGGCTGTCTAAGATCTTCATAGACCGATGCAAGTCAGAATGTGAAGGGTCTTGAAGAATTAACTCTACACTGTTCCGCCATGTGTCATAATCAATTTCACCACTAGGATGAGGGCTTTTACCTGAGAGTACTCTTAGTCTGAATGACGCACTAGAGGATGAAACTCCATCACTTTTCACAATGTGCTCAACAATCATTCTCTGGACCTGAGGCGGGTTCACATCCTTTGCCTCAAGTGTGGGTGAAAGGTGTTCCCTTTACAAAAAGCTTCACTTTGATGCTGCGCTGCTAAGTGCTACGGGGAACAATTCTAGCTGTGAACCGAGCTGAAATAGTGTGTGTAACACGTCAATGAACATTGACTGGAATTTATAGCCTCGGCTGATGTAATCATTAGATGCACCTGTGGCCAGGCTATAAATGGATACGTCACCAGGTGTCGTCAGAAACTCTTTTTTCAGAGCGATTCTGTTTCTGTGTGTTTCACAAACCCTGTCAAAACTTTCTTTCCTCTGTTTGAAGTTAGAATCTGTTAGGCAGTGTGCAGTGAACGTTGTTCTCTTTTCTCTTCTGTTTAGAAAATATTATATATATATACATTTCTAAAAAAGAAAGAAAAAAAAGAGAGAATGACTGAAAGCCGCAAACGGTGCGTGTTCCCCTCTTCTCGCTCCATAGCTGAAGACGACACACATCAGTTTTTGCTGTTTGTTTGGGGGTAAGAGCACGTTGCTCTCGCGTTGCAGCAGGGCGGGTGCGAGCACTGCGATTTGCTTTAACAGGCAGAGTGCGTCGTGCTCGCCTCGCTTGCTTCCGGGAGTCAGCAATCACGAAAAAAAAAAAATAATGATTGTTCGTGGATTTGGCTGAGGAGCAAGAGACGGGTTGTTCCCTTTCTCTCACTTTCTCCCCAAATCTCGAAGCACGTTCCGACGCTTCTTCGGATCATGAGGTGGATCGCGATTCTCTTCCCGCCTCCGAGCTTTCCGTCCGCAATAGAAAATCTACGGAGGAATTGCTCGTTGTTGTTACTCATGCGGTTGCCAGATTGGACTGGCCACGCGAAAAAGAGACCCCCAAACGCTCCAAATTAGGGGATAGATTTTATCTTCCAGTCGAAGAAAGGGAATGCCTCATGGGTCCCTTCCCTTCTTTGATTACCTCCATGAAAAGCTTTTTCGCTCATGGAGAACCCCTAAAAAAATAAAAAAATGAATAAAAACAAATATATATATTTTTATTATATTGTTCACATACCCTCGACGTCATTATATTCGACTATCGTGTGTGCTGAGGCAAGGGGGTATTCAGTGATGCCGCCGGTCGAAGAGACGCTTGCGGGCTATCTCTCGCCGGGCTCGGTATCGTCACTTAAGAAGCCCTCTCTCCCCTCAAAGCCTTGTAGGACAACCTCCACTTTAGTGGGAAGGGCTTATCAAGCAGCAGGTCAGGCTGGTGCTGCTCTGCACACTATGCTGTTTTACAGGCGTACCAGGCTGACCTCCTGGACAACCTGAGTGTGGGTTCTGCGCTTGACGAGCAAGCCTCAGACCCGCCTCGGTCCTGACTGAAGGGAGGCTCAAAAGCAAAGTGTGGCAAGTCATGCTCCTCCTCCCAGGGATTGGGGACAGTCTCGCTGCCCTCGCCAGCCCCTGAAACAAGACCCAAGAGAAAACCCTGACGGTCTTGCGCCTAGATTAGGGGGTAGCTCCCCTCGGGACGGGACGCGTGCTTCACTTCACCCCTCCCGGTACCCCCTCGAAGCCCCTCCATTCCCGCCACCTCTTGGTGTTTCGGGTTGCAGAGGCTTCCGTCAAAATTAGGTGTTTTCGCTGTTCCTGCATTTTATTCAGGACGCGAAACACCCGACAACCCCTCAACAGGAAGTGTTAAAATATAATACCCATCTCAGAGATCCTGGCAGTGTGGAAACTTCTGCCGGATATATTCTTTTCTGTGGGTCTTATAAGGGCGTCAGGATTTAATTAACTCGCCGCTTTTCCGTGTTTCAACGGCGTGTACTCACTACCGTAAACCGGATTTCTTTTTTTGTAAAAACAAAAAACTCAGTCTCCTGGTTAAAGGGGCCATGGTATGTGTTCCCCTTCCAGAGAGAGAGTTAGGTTATTACACTAAATACTTCCCGTTTCCCATGGAGGGTGAGGGGTGGCGTCTGGCTTAGATCTTAAAGCTTGAACTACCCGTGGGTGTTCAAGTCCAAGATGATGCCTGTCAAGACGGTCATGACTCAAGCCCTACAACTCGTTTGGCTGGTCACCATCGATCTTATGACGCACTTCTATACTTCATTTAGAAGTTCTGCCACAACATGGAAAGTTCCTGAGGTTCACTTCCGGGGGCAAAGTCTTCCAGGGTCAGGTTCTTTCACTCAGCCTAGCCCTTTTTACCTGCACATTCACAATGCATGATGTAGCGCTGGCTCCTTGCGACTCCGGGGCATCTGCATTCTGAATTATGTAGACGACTGGCTGATCCTAGCGCAGTTCCAGGAACTGGCTGTTCAGCACAGGGACATCGTCTTAGCTCATCTGTTTCTCTGGGGTTGAGGCTCAACGCCAAGAAAAGCATCCTCTCTCCCACTCAGAACACTGTCTATCGGGGCATCATATGGAGTTCAATCACAATGCGGGCACAACTGTCTCCCGCTAGTATTGAGTCCATTCAGATCACCCTGAGCAAAGTCAGGCTAGGTCAAGTTTGCACTGTTATCAGTATCAACGATTTCCAGGTCTCAGGGCGAACGCGTCCACGGTGATCCCTCTGGATCTTCTGCTCATGAGACCATTTTTGTTGTTGTGGCCAAAAGCCAGGGGATTTCTTCCAAGGGCCAAAACCCCTAGGCTAAATAGGGTTACGCACCTCAGGCTTCGTTCCCTTTCTATGTGGTTCAGACCCTGGTTTTCTGCCTTGGGTCCCACTCTAGGTGTGTCTTGTTGTTGCAGGCTGCTAATGACAGACGCCTCCCTGATGGGCGGGGTAGCGGCCTTAAGTGGTTGTCCAGCTTAAGGGGATAGGAGGGTCGTCAGCTCGGTTGTCACAGTCACTGTCTCGGGTTGATGGCTGTATATCTGGCCCTGAAATACCTCTTCCTGAGGCTGCCATGTCTTGGTGCGGGTGGACAATACAGCGGTAGCCTCTTACATACATCATCAAGGAGACCCACGTTCTTGTCAGCTGTATTTCTGACACGTTGGGTTCTCCTTAGGGCCCAGGGCAAGCTCCTGTCACTCAGGTCAGTTATATCCCTGGATGCCCGTAATATGAGAGCAGATTTACGGTTCAGACAGAAAATACCAACGGGGAGTTAAGAACTCCACCCTAAGGTAGTAGTTGCCCAGAGTTCGCCAGCAAGGGTTTTTGCCTCTTACTGATAGCACCGCACTGGCCGAACAGGGCTTGGTTCTCAGAGCTAATCTCTTCCCTTGATGGCTTGCCTTGGGCGATTCCGAACAGGAAGGATCTTCTATCTCAGGCACAGGGCAATATTTCATCCCTGCCCCAAATTGTGGAATCTTTCATGTTTGGCCCCTAAGGGTACCAACTGAGGGACACAGGGCTCTCTCCTGAGGTTATTGAGACCTTTTTAAATGCTGGGCTTTTTCTACTTGGAAAAAGTTTGGGTGAGATCTTAGGGCAGAAGAGGACCTCTTCGCCTCTATGAATAGCGCAATGTCTCCTCTACTTCTCCCTGAAATCACCCTGCCCCCTTGGTGCTGGACGTTAAGACACATACATGACCCAGAATGCGTCTGTATGCGTTTCTTCCCCCGGTTTCTCTGCTCCCGGGAGTCTTGGCAATGTTCACCAGCAAGGGTCTTGCCTCCTATTAATGGCGCTGCGCTGGCCGAACAGGATATGTTTCTCAGAGTTAATTCCTCTCCTCGACGGCTCGCCATTCCGAACAGGGAGGACCTTCTCATCCTTGGCCCGAATTGTGAAACCTTTCATGTCTGGCCCCTAAGGGTACCGAATGAGGGTCACAGGGTTTTCTCTCGAGGTTATCGGGACCATTTCAAGTGCTAGGGCTCCCTCCACTTGGAACTGATCTGGGTAGATTTTACAGGGCAGAAGAGGAACTCTTCACCTCTGTTGATAGTGCAATGTCTCCTCTACTTCTCCCCGAGTCGCCCAGCAACCCCATGGAGGGGCTGATCGTAGTAACACATTCATAGCACAAATGTTTGGATCTGGTTTGGATGTTCTGCACTCCGGGCTCTTATGCCCTTGAGTCGACATCTCAGTTCATGCCTGAACAAGTTTGTGATGCAGCAGGCTGGTCCTCTCCCCTCACATTCATCAGTTTTTATGACAAGTTTGTGTTGCGATAGGGTTCTCTTCACACATTCATCAAACTTTATGGGTTAGATGCTTTGCTACTCCGGGATCTTATGCCCTTGAGTCGACATCTCAGCTCATGCCTGAACAAGTTTGTGATGCGGCAGGGTGGTCCTTTCCACTCACATTCATCAGTTTTTATGACAAGTTTGTGTTGTGATCGGGTTCTCTTCGCACACATATGGGTTAGATGCTTTGCTACTCCGGGCTCTTATGCCCTTGAGTCGACATCTCAGCCCATGCCTAAACAAGTTTGTGATGCGGCAGGCTGGTCCTCTCCGCACACATTCATCAAAATTGAATGGTTTAGATGTTCATGCTACTCCGGGCTCTTATGCCCTTGAGTCGACATCTCAAGCTCATGTCTGAGACCTCTCGCGTTTTTGTGAGTATACTGCACAACCGTAGGGGTCCGGACAGCCCCAAGTGCGGCGGCGTGGGTATTGCGTTCCCCGTAGCGCTTAGCAGTGCAGCATCAAAGTGAAGCTTTTTGTAAAGGGAACGTCTCGGGTTACATGTGTAACACTTGTTCCCTGAAAAAAGCGGAACGAGATGCTGCGCTGCTTTGCCGCACTGGGACGTCCCAGGACTGCTCTTCAAAAAGAAGTATCTGATGACACCTGGTGACGTATCCATTTATAGCCTGGCCACAGGTGCATCTAATGATTACATCAGCCAAGGCTATAAATTCCAGTCAATGTTCATTGACGTGTTACACACACTATTTCAGCTCGGTTCACAGCTAGAGTTGTTCCCCGTAGCGCTTAGCAGCGCAGCATCTCGTTCCGCTTTTTTCAGGGAACAAGGGTTACACATGTAACCCGAGACGTTCTGTAACCACTCTCTGGACTGTATCAGGGTTTTGTCCTCCTTCTGAATACTGCTACTGAATACTTTGCTTGGGTGAAAGAGAATTGTCAGGTGAACAAGAATCAGACATTTGGGATGACTCAAGATAATTTGCATCAGTCATATCATCAGCAACAGAGGCAGCAGTTGAGAGAAGCTGCTCTTTCAAGAGATCGTCAATAGTTCTACCAGAGAGTTTTGCTATTTTCTTCAGTTCAGCAAAGTTTTGAGTTGTAGCATGTTCAGTTACTGCTGACATATAAACACTTGACAGAAGCCTTATGTGGTAAGTGACGTTATGTGGACTATTAAAAGTGTAGGGCAATAAGGGTTTGAGAGTCACTAGAGCAGAACAACTTCCGTATTCTACAATGACATCCCTATGGTAAGGCGATTTGGGATTGTCTATGCGAAGGTGTTTACTGAATTGACAGTGCTTGTTTAGAAAATCAGTTAAATCTTCATCAAATTCTGTGTTTGTTAGTCTGCTAATTATCACAGTGTTGTCGATTATGACATTTTCAAGTTCAACTATTTCCATTTTGATACTACTTAAGGTTTGTTCATTTCTTTTCGTTGGTCTCTTAGGGTTTTGGAATTACAAATTATCAGATCGCACTGCCCTCCTGGCTGGCTCACCACTTTTTACTGTAACAACTATTGTAACAGTTCTTGTTTACCTTGGTTTATCCACTGAACTTCAGAACACCAGGTAATCGACCAGTTTTTGTCTAGGTTCGCTACAGAGGGCAAGATTGATATGACACACAACACAGACTAGGAAAATATCTTGAAACAATGTTATATTTAGAAAATGTATGAATGTGTGTGAAATGAAATTACAATACAGGAATAAAATAAAAATAAAAAACACAAATGAATGTTTTTTCCCTTTTTAGATCCTTTGAATTCCTTTTTAATAACCTCAAAATGTTATTTTAAGCTCTTTTATTATGTAACTTATTTATATTTCAATAATATCATTTTAAGGTTTGAATAATTTTTTTCTATATTGATTTGATAGATATTTAGATATATTAACTAGTAGTTTAATAGCTTAGTTTAGAGCTTTTGCAAATTTTTTGGAGTTGTCCTGCACTATTTATTTATTTATTTATTTATGATATGGATCTATTAACCCATAAACAGAAATTACAGAGTCACAAAAACAGGTTGAATCAGTAAGAGAACAATTCAACTCCTCAAACATTACAACAGCTTATCATTTCACAATCTGTGAAATATAATTCTCAGTCCCTAGAAACTTGAATGAATGAATGTCCTTTTGTGGCATCCAAAATAGATATAATAGTCACTGGTAGTAAGTAGTAGTACAAAATATCAGTAGTGTAAAAAAAGAATCAGTAGAGAGGTAGTTTCAACCCTATCGATGAGAATTACCAACAATGGAATGGGCTCCACTTGTAATAGTATAAAGGCTCTATTCATGTGATCAACTTTAGAATCTCTTATTCTCTTCTTTCTAATCAATAATCAGTCACTGATTATACACTCGCCATCTCGGTTTTTGAAAGGTTTGATCCAATCACAAAACAAAACCTGACCTGTTTATACAAACAGTGTCTTAAGTATCAAAAACAATTTACATGACTTCTTTCTTCTTTTTTTAAACAGAACATCCCTCTTATACATTCATCCTCAACTCATTTGAAAATACTATTCCAGTGTTTTTTTTACTCAGACTATATATAAACATGAACATGTAATCTTGTGCAATTTAGCATTTAAGTGGAATATCACTTTAAACTGTGCACACTTTAACAGTTAATGCCCATAAATAATGCATAAAACACTTCAGAAGAAAAATACATAAATGTAACATTCAGTTCCAATGAAATGAACACAATATTATTTTGAAACTCACCAAATCCGGGAAATTTTATATGCATTCACCATCCACATTAGATTTTACAGGTTCACAATCAGCAAACATCAGCATCAAAATCAACAAATCACCACTCTAAAAATGACCCAATATGATTGATTAATTGTTTACAACATAATATATGATATTACTTGTGTATATTAAAGGATGATTTTAATATTTGCCTTAGATTTGTAATCCGTGATCGGCAAAACGTGTCTCTCTCTCTACATCCGTGTCTCGTCTTTATGACATCACAGAGTTTTTTCGATCTCAACCTAAACTCATCACACTTTCAATGTTGGATTATTTTTTAATTATTTTATTTTTTAAATTACACCATGGCTTTTATTAGACATTATATTGCATCTGTTTAGTATTTCTGTTGAAAATATAGTTATTGCAAATTATATTATTTTTCTAGTCAGTCGAATTATGACCTGTGTTACACCAAACTACATATTTTCATTATCAGCTGGTCAGTGGGCTGTTTGAATAACTAATTGACTAGTCCTAAAGCTAAAGTGTGTCATTTCTAGCATCATCAACTGGAATAAAAAAATAAAAGAAAAATTTCAAGCAGGTTTTGAGATAATTTAACCAGTCTGCTGATAATTCAATAAACAGATAATCCCACCCCAAACTCATGCCGTTGGTTGGGTCAATGTTGCTGTGTCGGACTGTCGAGATAATCAAACTTCAAATTAGAAATGGGAAGTCTGATTCTTTTCCACAAACTGATTCTTTTGGACAGTTCATTTCAATGAACCGGTTCAAAAAACCGATTCACCAGTTTATTAACATCATCACGCAATGACGTCACTAAAACGTAATGCTATTATTCCGGCAGATTAAAATACACAGTCAAAACACATTCAAATAAAGATGTGTGTAAGCACATATAGCTGATTTATATTGTATGCAATTAATAATAATAATAATAATCTTGGATAAGCTTCCTACATTAAAGTTTTTCAACTAAAGCACCCAAAATGCAGATGTTTTAGCTACATGTCTAAAGTAGATAAAGTAAAAAAGGTCTTCTTAACTTTTCACAGACACCATGAGAAATCATAAAGATATGTACATTTAGCCCCCTCATTCAAGTTATTGGTTCACATATTCTCATTATCAGCAGCTCATCGGTTCTCAGCGGACATGTCCGAGACTCCAAAACCAAACTGTTTTCTCAGTTCAGCGTACTGGTGACTCATCAGTTCTTCGGACATGCACAAAAGAGACATTTCTCAGTTCAGTGTACTGTTGGAGAAACTGGAGCACTGATAATAAGACGACTTGGCCAAAACCGGCATCATATGATTATATACTCCGGGATATTGGCTCATTTCAAGTGGGATGACTGTCAGGAACGTCTGAATTGAGGAACGTCACTTTTGATTGAGTAACTTGTGGATCAGTGCTGACTCGAGCCGCAAACTTTTTCAGAAGATTCGGTCCGATTTGGTGAACTGGTTCATCCAGTTCACTAAAAAGAACCGGTTCAAAATAATGATTAATTCACAAACCGGATATCACTACTTCAAACAGCTTACTTATGTAGTAGTTGTCTATTAAGCTGTGATAGCAGAAAGCATTTGAAAAAGTTACAAACTTCAGCTTAAAAAAGCCATGTATAATTAGGTTGATGTCCACCAGACACTAGGGGGCATTCACATAATACACAAAAAGAAAAACAGCTGGACAGTGCACAACAGGAATGGAACAAAATGCACAATGTCTCGAGATACATTTTTAAAAGTTGACTATTATTAAGTTGACACATTTAATAATGCTAAAATCATGGTACACACTGAAAGAACAAAACAAAGCGCCAAATACATCAGTCAATGCAGAGCAGCCATTTTTAAATAATGCAGGCCTTTAATAGGGTAACGAACAGATATTTAACAAATATATAGGCTAAACATCTATACATTTTCATTGCACAAAACTGTCATAGTCCTCACAACAACAGAGACATACAGATTATGAATAATAATGGGAGCATTGCTCACAGCAGGTGATTTGAAGTCTGACAATAATTGTCTTGAAATGTAGTGTTGAATCCGGTTGATTGGTTACAGAAGTTGCTTTGATGGCTGCAGTATTGGTGCTTAAAAAGGGGATACATTTAGAGATGCACTGTGCTGACAGTATAACAGCATGTAAGGCACAGCATGCTAAAACCCTCTCTGAGCAGTTGGGTTTCTACATTCATCCCCTTTGAGGCACCGCTGCTAAAATTGATTAAAGCTAAAACAAAAAATGAGAGAAAAATCTATTTAACCTCACTTATTAAATTGTCAGTTGGTGGCCAACTCGTTGAATAACCAACCATCCTGATCCATCCCTAATTCATAATTAGAAGCATGCAACTTGTATTTTCAATAATTCCAGGAAGTCACAGCTTTAACCATTCTGCTTTGTTTTCTCCGCAGCCTGCAGACCTGGGTTCTACAAAGCTTTTGCAGGAAACATCAAATGTTCAAAGTGTCCCCCTCACAGTTTGAGCCACACTGAGGGTTCAGCACTGTGTCACTGCGAGAAAGGCTACTTCAGAGCCAGCAAGGACCCTCCTACCATGGCCTGTACACGTTAGTCAGCATCTCATTTCTTTATTCACACTTTTCCTAAACAATTTTTCATACTCAGTGTTTAACGATAAAGATAGCCTGTGTTTCGGTCCAGTAACACACGTAACTGTCATTTGTCCTATCTAGGCAGAGCTGCGTTGTCACTACATCTTACGTATCATGTACATTAAATATTTGGTTTATGTGCTTGATTGAAGATTGAATATTAGTATTTAGTATATTTTTATGATATATAAAAATATAATACACTTAAATAAATACAAATAATAATGTTACATCTGTGGGGTGTCATACAGTTAATCTTAAAATATTATTGAAACTAAAATTAAAAGGTCCCACTTACTTTAGTTTCAGCTTCAGATAAGCTCAAAGATCAGAAGTTGCATGCTTTTAACGCTATGAACTTTAAAATGCATAAAAAAAAATACAATGATTTTGTCGCTTTTGGCTTTCTGCAGTTCAATTAATTTGTCGGGTGTTTGAAGTTATGCTGCCTGGTTGTGCAATCGGAATTTTCCTACTTTCCACTTTCGAAGTCATAATTTGATTGTCATGTTGAAGTGATTTGTCGTTGGAAGCATAGAGGACACCAGGTTTATTCATGCATATTTCTTGTGGAATTCTTATTTTGACAGTGTAATACATGGTAGCCAACTGACTGATGATAATATAATTTTTTATCAAATAATTTATACAATATATAGAAAAATACTATTTTCTCTGTGTAGAAATTTACATTAAGCATCAAATAGTTTTGATTTTAACAATGTATTAGATATATTAAAATTAGGGCTGTCGATTTAACACATTAATTTAGTGTGATTAATTATATATAAAAATACCATTTAAAAAAAATTAACACAATGTATCATGCCCTCTGATTCAAGCTTGAAGTATATCTGTACACATCAATAGTTGGCACTGCACCTCAACAAACTTCACAAGCAGCACAGCCACTGAATGAGAACCGCTCACTGAAGAAGCACAACAGGTGGGCGAAGCACAACAAAACACATGGATCCTGAGATGCGATTTTCAAAGTTTACACTAGGTACTTTGAACTTGAAACGTGTCCATCTGAGGCACACACATGTCCAAAGAGCGACAATTAAAAAGAGCACAGAAGGAATGCAAGAAAGCATACTGTGAGAACAGCACAGAATTACAAACCCAATGCAAAACAGATTGCTGTCAACCAGTACTGCCTCTTCCTTTTCGCATAGGGAGGGCACAATCTTACCCTAGGGGCACCAGAAACTCTACCGGCTGCCCTCCCTCGCACGTTATACTATACGTTATTCAAGGACACGATAACAATCATAGAACACAGAACACAGCTCGCACCACATCAGATTATCACATCGCAAATGATCAAAACTTTTGGGGTTTTACTAAAATCATTCAGGGTGTAAGGCCTGGTAGGCTACCCCTAGCACCACCATATCACCATGAACATATAATAGAATTTTTTTTTTAAATGATTTGTGAAGGTTTTGGAAGCATCAAACAAATCAGTAAAGTTTTTTTACAGTATGCTTTTGTTTTACAAAAAAATAAATAAAGGGATGAGCTTTCATAGCTTTCATGGAGTTTTGCGATTATAATTGTATAATTTCAAGGAACTATTGCAAATTAAAGCCTAACAAACTATTTTTAGTAACTTGTTTTTTTCTTTGCTTAGCTTTAAGAGTGTTTTGTTTGTGACAACTTAAGGGCTTTTCACACTGTGCTTAACCCCAGTTATCTTCATTCTAAACCCCACTTTTATCCCAGAGTAAAGCAACAGTTCACACTTGTAATTTTAAAAGGGGGTTCGCACTGCTTTTTACCCGGGGTTATGAAACTCCACTCCAGAGTTGGGTTAGCACCGCATTTGAAGGGTTGAGGGCAGTGGTGGCTTGTCAATAGAGGGTGCTGGGGCGCCACCCCCATCAAAATTACAGAAATATACATGAATACAAAAATGATATAAAAATGAAATAAAAATAAAAAAATTAAATAGTTTACTCATACGATGTGCAGGCTGGTAGTAAGAGCCTCAGGATTTAATAAAAACTGGCTTTAATCGGTTAACTATTTTCTATGTTTTTCAATATGTTTCATGCGGTTTCATGGGCGAGGGATGCCGGACAAATGGATGTCTATCTGAGTTCTTAAATTTTCGGGCAGCATGTGACCTGAAGCTGGTCTCTAATTGGTTTCTTAAAGATTCTCCTCTGGACGCAGGTCGCTGCGTCCCTGGCGAATCAGAATTGGATACATGTTATTTTATCCAATCTGATTGGTTCTCGTCACCTGTCATTCAACTTTACGCTCTATGATCTGCGAGTGCGCAGGCGACTCCGCCAAAACCTTGCTAGGCTGATCACTTTCGCAGAGATAATGGCAGCAGTTAAACCAAACTCTCTCATTGATTTACAAAAAAAAACTTTCACAAGGCGTTCGCTAAAAAAAAATAAAAAAGGAAACTCTCTCCACACCATTGGTGAGGAAAGCAGTGGTTCTCGGCCAATAAAGAGGCGCCGGGCGCTCAGTGAAAGGATTGCAGCAGAGTTGAGTTTGTTATAGAAATTAGTCAAAATACCATTTTACATTGTTGTGCTGCAGAGATGTCCTTCCCACATATCATATTCTACAGACTCAAGAAAACATTTTTTGTTTGGTATAAATCCTTACAAAAATCATAATTTTAATATTATACAACAGCATCCCCAAAATAATAAATTGGCAACATAAAAATAAATTATCAAATGAAATATGAAGCCACCAAAAACTACTGTCTTGTATGGGACAAAAGCTCAAATGGGTCTATTTTTATTTTGAAAGTCATTGCAACTGTGACAACTAGTGGCCTACTCCAGGTTACTACCTTACATTTACATATATATATACACTCACCTAAAGGATTATTAGGAACACCATACTAATACTGTGTTTGACCCCCTTTCGCCTTCAGAACTGCCTTAATTCTACGTAGCATTGATTCAACAAGGTGCTGAAAGCATTCTTTAGAAATGTTGGCCCATATTGATAGGATAGCATCTTGCAGTTGATGGAGATTTGTGAGATGCACATCCAGGGCGTGAAGCTCCCGTTCCACCACATCCCAAAGATGCTCTATTGGGTTGAGATCTGGTGACTGTGGGGGCATTTTAGTACAGTGAACTCATTGTCATGTTCAAGAAACCAATTTGAAATGATTCGAGCTTTGAGACATGGTGCATTATCCTGCTGGAAGTAGCCATCAGAGGATGGGTACATGGTGGCCATAAAGGGATGGACATGGTCAGAAACAATGCTCAGGTAGGCCGTGGCATTTAAACGATGCCCAATTGACACTAAGGGGCCTAAAGTGTGCCAAGAAAACACCCCCCACACCATTACACCACCACCGCCAGCCTGCACAGTGGTAACAAGGCATGATGGATCCATGTTCTCATTCTGTTTACGCCAAATTCTGACTCTACCATCTGAATGTCTCAACAGAAATCGAGACTCATCAGACCAGGCAACATTTTTCCAGTCTTCAACTGTCCAATTTTGGTGAGCTCTTGCAAATTGTAGCCTCTTTTTCCTATTTGTAGTGGAAATGAGTGGTACCCGGTTGGGTCTTCTGCTGTTGTAGCCCATCCGCCTCAAGGTTGTGCGTACTGTGGCTTCACAAATGCTTTGCTGCATACCTCGGTTGTAACGAGTGGTTATTTCAGGCAAAGTTGCTCTTCTATCAGCTTGAATCAGTCGGCCCATTCTCCTCTGACCTCTAGCATCAACAAGGCATTTTCGCCCAAAGGACTGCCACACATTGGATGTTTTTCCCTTTTCACACCATTCTTTGTAAACCCTAGAAATAGTTGTGCGTGAAAATCCCAGTAACTGAGCAGATTGTGAAATACTCAGACCGGCCCGTCTGGCACCAACAACCATGCCACGCTCAAAATTGCTTAAATCACCTCTCTTTCCCATTCTGACATTCAGTTTGGAGTTCAGGAGATTGTCTTGACCAGGATCACACCCCTAAATGCATTGAAGCAACTGCCATGTGATTGGTTGATTAGATAATTGCATTAATGAGAAATTGAACAGGTGTTCCTAATAATCCTTTAGGTGAGTGTTTATATATATATATATATATATATATATATATATATATATATATATATATATATATATATATTTAATTAAATATATAGGTCGGTGACACCATCCTGGTATACACTATGGAGCGTTTCTCCTTCACAGACCACCTTGTCTGTGCCACCTTGTTGCAGGGGGACAGGTTTGATGAGTACAAGGATACCTTTCCTGAAGATGCATTGAGCAGCACAATGAAAGCATACCCGATGATCAGTGGAAGCAAGCTGAAGACAGAGCTCAGTCTCATCTACAGCAAGGAAGAATTCAAAGCCTGCTGTGGTGCTGTGGACCTATTCCAGCTGTTTCAAATCAAATCAAATCAAATCAAAGTTTATGGAGAATAATCTCGAAGAAGTCTTTTCCAAAACTGAATAATTATCACCAGCCGCCACTGGTTGAGGGTGTGGAAGAGGAGGAGGTTGTGGCCGGGACTGAATCAGCTGATCAGCGGGAGAGCGAAATAAAGGGGAGCCGGAAATGCCAGTTCGAACGAGGGAGACAGACAAGGCCACGTTGCATATGTGTCTGTGTTTGTTTATGTTTGTTTTAAGTTAAGTTTGAAATTAAAGCTTTATGTTTACTGTTCTGCTGGTTCCCACCTCCTCCTTGCCCATCCTTGAACTGTTACCAAGGGCGAGTCTAGCCCCTTTTTAGGAGCTCAGCACCCCTAAAACTTGGAGTAAGAAATGTTGTTATTCTAAAATTTTTGTTCGTCTTTGACAAGGTTAAATAATGTTCAAAACATACTCCGTAGTTTGTGGTTTAAAGTGTATGTGTTAAGGATGAAAATGAAAACACCCCCGCTTAGCAAATGGTGTCATCCTCTTCTCTTCTTCTACTTCTCCTCTGTACCTGCACTCAGCACGACCGTCATCCAGCGCGAAACACACGCAGAGGGAGAACCCGTTATGTAGTGTTGTGAATCAACTAAGTTGCTCCAAAGCTGTGTCTCACACTTCTTTCCTTTTACCTAGAGTTGTTCCGATTCCGAAACCATATTGGTGAGTACTGGAGTCAGTATCCTGAATCACCATGGTACACCTATAATAAGTGTTTATTTTCTGACTATTTTAGTCCAGCGGTTCGCCGCCGCTGTGGAGTAGCAGGACCTGGGTGACTCGTCCATAGTCAAAAACGGAGAGAAGTAGCGCCGGTTACAATGCGAGAAACAAAAACAGCAGCGCGACAAATAAACTGCGTACCTGTGTAGTGCGTACGTGTGTCTCTGTTGGTAAAGTTTATCGTTAATTTGATACTCATTTTAACAATCGGGAGTCATGTAAACATGACATCACGTGCGTCTTTTCTGGTCAGTCGTCATAGAAACATGAAGCCCTGGCGTTTGGACCAGAGTAAAACAAACATATCACTGTATACCACCAGTATGTGTGAAAACATAAATGAATTGTTATTCATTCCTAGATTTATATCTGTTATTTTTCAGTTGTGGCTGACTATCAGACTAGACAATAAAAGAAAGTTTAATGTTTTTCTTTTGCTGTATTTATTCATTCCTCACACACAGAGGATTTAACCTGAACCAGGCTTAACTCCTGAACTCCTAGCATTACTCTCTCTCTCTCTCTCTCTCTCTCTCTCTCTCTCTCTCTCTCTCTGTGCGTGTGTGTGTGTGTGTGTGTGTGGCCTGCCAGTGAGCAATGGACATATAACAGTTCTTTAAAAGAAAAAAGACAGATTCAGGTGAGAGACTAGGGACAGTCCATAATGACCTCTGTCTTGTTTTTTGTTTTTTTTTGTTCTTCTGAAAAGTGTTAAGCTAAAGTAACAGATAATGCAAACCAGCTATCTGTTGTTGTATCAAATTACTTATCTAGGCAATCCCCTGCTTTTATTTTTTTTAAAAAAAATTTCAAACCTACAATGGAGAATACAGCTTCTCTTGTGAAAGGAATTTGTGATTTAAAAAAGTTTCTAAGCCCACTAATAATAATAATAATAATAAAGACATTTATAATGGCACGCCTCTGTGTGCCTTTTGATCATATCCTTAGAATCTGTAAATGGTCTCCATAACATTTTTGTGACATGACAAACTGACCTCAACTCTCCTGCCTACAATATATTTGTGTATGATTGTCAGTGCCAAGGGAAAGAGAGGGAGAGGGAGATGGAGAAGGAGAAAGGGAAAGGGAGAGCATGCAGGAAGAACCAGGTAAGGAAACAACAACAATAAATTGACATATAGTGAATAGTGGCAAGCAAAACAGTAACTACTCATACTCCTATACTAACTTATTGGCATTAAGTAGCCTATATTACGTTTACTTTTTGTAACATTATTTTACCCCACATTTTTTCATAATAAAGGAGGAGGAAAACAATAGGGAGAGTCCATAAGGGATGAGAGGGAATTGACTAGTGAAAGAAATGAAGAGACAGAGGGAGTGCAACATAGAGACCACCAAGCCAAAGCAGCAGAGACAGAAGAGAGCTGTTCAGACTTAGGGGATAAGGACACTGGTCCTAAACAGTTAAAGCTGTCTCAGTACCCTCATAATCAGTTTGGCACACTAAAAAGAGCCTTTCAAGAACCATTTTTTGTAAATAATTTACAGAAGATGAATTACATTTTGTTGTCCAAGTACCTGTTACTTTGTTCAATGACAATAAAGTTGAATCTAATCTAACCAATCTGATGACTGTTGATACAAAAGGAGGCACATGGAGTTAACGGTCAGGAAAACCAGCTGAGTGAAGAAGGTTTTGTGTTTGTTACAGGGGGCTGTCTGTGTGAACTCTCACAATTAAGCTGGTGCTCTGAAAAGGTCTAAAAAAAAAAAAAGAAGAAAAAAATCTGGATTTTGGAGTTAGCTGAACCAATGTTAAAATGATAAAGTTATTTTTCAATAGACATATTTTTTGTTTTTGTGTGAAAAGAGGGTGGGAGGTGGCAGTGGGGCTCATTGGGTGCTCAGCACCCCTAAAGCTCTGACCCTAGAATCGCTCCTGACTGTTACAGTATACAGTGCAAAATAATGCAAACTTTGAATGTTAGAGAAAGTTGTATCAACATATGACTAATCAAATAAAGCCTCAGTACTTAACTCATTAAATATTCATGCTTGAAACTTTCACACACTGTTCTCCATCTGAAACCGCAAAAGTTCGAACAGTAGTGGCAAACGCAATAACTGTCATAATGAAGAGTCAGTATTCCATGTTTTGAGGCATATTTCAGAAAACGAATGACAAACAGAGATGATTTGCTTGGTGGCATTTCACAGAAGTACAGAGCAGCTCCATTGGCAAGGTTGTGTGTCCGTCGCGAGCTGCATTCGTCCAATCATTGTTATTGACACCATGGGTATTCATGTCAACATGAATACCCATGATTATTGATTATTGAATTATGAATCCAGGGTAAAGTATGAACAGTGTGAAACATGAAACTGGATAACCCAGAATTCTGTTTACCAAGGGTTTAGAATAACCCGGGGTTAACAAGTTTAAGTATGAAAGTCCTTTAGTGTTAGTTGCGTATCAATTGTCTAACAGTGTTAGTGTTTATATATTATGTTACATTTATATATATACATAAAAAACAATATGTATAATTTTTGTGGTGGGTCAAGTGAAATGTTTGCAGGTCAAGTAAAAATCTATTTGAAAAACTTTTTTTGAATGAATATATTATTTTGCGAATTTGCTTTACCATAACTACTTCTATGCTTTTTATCGATCAGAATTCCTGTGTTCCCTTTCAAAAAGCTACACTTATGATGCTGCGCCGAAAAAGCGCTTTGGGAACAAATTTAGGTGCGACCAGCTGTGAATATGTGTGCAACACTTCAATGAACATTGACCGGAATTTATAGCCTCTGCCGGTGTAATAACTGGATGCACCTGTGGCAGGGCTATAAATAGATGCATCACAGGTTCATCATCAGATCTTTCGTCTTCAGATCACTGTGTGTGTGTGTGTGTGTGTGTGTGTGCTTCATGAGCCTGTCAGAACTTTCTTTCCTCTGTTAGGAGTTAGAATTTGTTAGGCAGTGCACAGAAAACCTTTCCCTTTTTTTCTCTTCTTTCTAAAAAAAAAGAGAATGACTGAAAGTCAGAGCAAACAATGTGTATTCCCTTGTCTACGATCTATGGCTGAGAGGGACATGCATCAGCTTTGCTTTGTTTGTTTGGAGGAAGAGCATACTGCTCTCACATTTGGACAGGGCAGGTGTGAGCATTGCGATCTGCTTTCGGTCAAAATGCTTCGCGCTCGTCTCACTTTCTTCCGAGAGACGGGTCCGTCCCTTTCGCTCGCTCTCTCCCCAGACCCAGCTGGTCCTTCCCATGATCCTGAAGCACGCTCCGGTGCCTCTTCGGTTCATGAGGGGGACCTTGAATCACTTGAGTCTGCAGACTTAGAGTTGCCCACCTCCGAGCTTTCCGGGCATGATAGTAAATCATCAGAGGAATTACTCAAAGTGAATACTCCTGCGGTGCCCAGGCTTCAATTAGACTGGCCACGCGAACAAGTGACCCCCAAATGTTCCAAGTTGGAGGACAGATTTCTGTCTGGTGGCCAGGGGAAGGGAACGCCTTATCAGTACCTTCCCTTTTTTGTGACCTCCATGACGAGCTCTTTCGTTCATGGAGGAAACCTTATACTTCCCATGTCCATGTGCCCTCGACGTCGATATATTCGACTATTGTGGGTGCTGAGACATGGGGGTATTTGATGATGCCGCCGGTTAAAGAGACACTTGCAGGTTATCTCTCACCGGGTTCGGCATCATCGCGTAAAAGACCCTCTCACCCCACAAAGCCGTGTAGAACTAACTCCACGCTAGTAGGGAAGGCTTATCAAGCAGTGGGTCAGGCTGGTGCTGCTCTGCACACTATGGCAGTGTTACAGGCATACCAGGCTGATCTGCTGAAGGACCTGAGTGCGGGAACCACGCTCCACGAGGAAGATTCTCTGAGCTTCGTCGAGGCACGGATCTATTTCTCTGTGCGACCAGGCAGACAGCCCGTGCCATTGGCCGGTCTATGTCTGCTTTGATCAGCAAAGAGAGACACCTATGGCTCAACCTATCGAGCATCAGAGATAAGGACAGAGTTTTCCTTCTTGATGCCCCGGTTTCGCCTTCTGGCCTATTTTGGGAGGCTATGAATACAGTTATCTCCAGGTTCCAAGAGGCAAAAAGCCACAAGGAAGCATTTGGGCAGTTTCTTCCTCAACACACTCAGGGGGCGGGGCAGTTGGCCACCCAGACCCGCTCTGGTCTTCCTAGAAGGGAGGCTCAGAAACAAAGCACGGCGAGTCGTGCTCCCCCTCGTAAAGACTGGGGACAGGCTCGTCACCCTCAGAAGCCCCCAAAGCAAAAGGAAGAAACCCTAACGGTCTTGCGCCCAGTCTTGTGGGGGTAGCCCCCCTCGGGACAGGGTGGGTGTATCATCCACTTCGGCCCTCCCGGTACCCCCACAAAACCTCTCCATTCCCACCGCCTCTGGTGTTTCGGGAGTTAGAGACTTCCAACGAAAAGTTGGGTGTACTGTTGCTTCCTGCCTTAGTCCAAGAAGCGGAAACCTCGACATCCCCTCAACAGGAAGTGTCAAAATTAATACCCATCTCAGAGAACTTGGCAGCATGGAAACTTCTGCCAGGTATTTCTATGTGGGTCCTAAGAACAGTAGAAAAAGGCTACAGAATTCAATTCGCTCGCCGCCCTCCGTGTTTCAACACCGTGGTCCCCACTACTGTGAAACTGGAGCAGGCACGTCTACTGTGGAAAGAACTGTAAAATCTCTTGGTCAAAGGGGCCATAGAACGTGTTCCCCTTCCAGAGAAAGAGTCAGGTTTTACAGCAAATACTTCCTGGTTCCCAAGATGGGTGGGGGGTTATGTCCGATCTTTGACCTTCGAGGCTTGAATCGCTCCTAGGGCATTCAAGTTCAAGATGCTAACTATCAAGACGGTCATGTCACAATTCCAACATCATGATTGGTTGTTCACGATCGATCTCATGGACTGCCACAACACAGGAAGTTCCTGAGGATTGCTTTTGAGGGCGAAGCTTTCCAATATTGGGTCTAGCCTTATCACCCCACAAATTCACGGAATGCATGGATGCATCATTGGCACCTTTGGGACTCCAGGGCATCCGCATTCTAAATTACATAGACCACTGGCTGATACTAGCACAGTCACAAGAACTGGCATTACAGCACAGGGATATCATCTTAACTCATCTGGTTTCTCTGGGGTTGAGGCTCAACGGCAACAAAAGCGTCCTCTCTCCCACTCAGAAAACTACCTATCTGGGGATCGTATGGAATTTGATCACAATGTGGGCACAATTGTCTCCCTCTCGAATCAAGTCCAATCAGAAAACCCTGAGGAATGTCAGGTTAGGCCAAGGTTACACTGTTCGTCAGTATCAACGACTACTAAGTCTCAGGGCAACTGCATCCTCAGTGATCCCTTTGGGCCTTTTTGCACATGAGTTGTGTTTCAAAGCCAGGGGATTTCATCCAAGGTCCAATCCCCTAGGCTGATGAGGGTTACCCACCTCGTGCTACGTGCCCTTTCTATGTGGTTCAGACCCTGGTTCCTCACTTTGGGTCCCACTCTAGGTGTGTCTTGCCGTTGCAGGTTGCTAACAACAGATGCTTCCCTGACGGGCTGGGTAGCGGCCTTAAGTGGTTGTCCGGCTCAAGGGGAATGGGAGGGTCGTCAGCTTGATTGTCACATTAACTGTCTCGAGTTGATGGTTGTATTTCAGCCCTGAAATACTTCCTCCAGAGGCTTCCATGCCTTGGTGCGGGTGGACAACACAGCGGTAGTGTCTTACATAAACCATCAAGGAGGTCTACGTTCACGTCTGCTGAACACACTGGCATGGCAGATTCTCCTTTGGGCCCAGGGCAAGCTCCTGTTGAACAGAGCAGCTTATATCCCCGGATGCCTGAATGGGAGCAGATTTACTGTCCAGACAGGAAACTCCACCCCGAGGTAGTGGAACAAATCTGTTTGAGTGTTTACAAGAGCAGAAGTGGACCTCTTCGCCTCCCAACAGACAGCGCAATGTCCCCTCAGGAGGGATTCCGGACAGGAGGGACCTTCTGTCTCAGGTGCAGGGGACAATATTTCATCCCCGAACCAAGATGTGGAACCTTCATGTTTGGCTCCTGAAGAGTACCAACTGAGGGACACTGGGCTTTCACCTAAAGTTATCGAGACCATTATAAGTGCTAGGGCTCCCTCTACTTGGAACAAATCTGTGTGAGATCTTACAGGGCAGAATTTGACCTCTTCGCCTCTCAACAAACAGCGCAATGTCCCCTCTACTTCTCTCTGAGTCACCTAGCCCCCCTGGGGCTGGACGCAATGGCTGGGATTTTCCCTCTACTAAAAGAAGTTACACCAATAAATGGGGTGTCTTTGAAAGATGGTGCAGTGCACATAATGCAGATCCAGTTAAACTGCTGGATTGCTTCAGTTCTGCCGTTTACAATGCCGGAGCAGGAAAACTTCACAGACTTTGTCCAGTCTGAGCCTTCAGACTTATGTCCACTTATGCCAGTGGCATAAGTCAGAGCAACTATTTGTTTGCCACCAAGCAGACGCGATTGCCCTGGCCTACGAGGCGTGTGGTCAAGCTTCGCCAGTAGGTTTTAGGGCTCACTCTACCAGAGGGGTCGCCTCCTCTAAAGCCTTGTCTAGGGGTGTCCCTCTGCAGCATGTTTGTGATGCGGCAGGCTGGTCCTCTCCGCACACATTCATAAGATTTTATAGTTTGGATGTTCATGCCACTTCTGGCTCTTATGTCCTTGAGTCGACATCTCAAGCTCATGTCTGAGACCTCTCACGCTCTTGTGAGCACACTACATAACCGTAGGGGTTCCGGACAGCCACTGTGCGGCAGTGTGGGTATTGTCCTTCTCAAAGTGCTTTTTCAGCATAGCATCATAAGTGTAGCTTTTTGAAAGGGAATGTCTTGGGTTGCGTAAGTGTAACCCTTGTTCCCTGATAAAAGCGGAACGAGATGCTGCACTTCATTGCTGCACTGGGATGCCCCAGGACTGCTCTTCAGACAAAATACCTGATGATGCCCCTGTGACGGATCTATTTATAGCCCTGCCACAGGTGCATCCAATGATTACACCGGCAGAGGCTATAAATTCTGGTCAATTTTCATTAACGTGTTGCACACATATTCACAGCTGGTCGCACCTAAAGTTGTTCCCAAATCGCTTTTTCAGTGCAACATCTCGTTCCACTTTTATCAGGGAACAAGGGTTACACTTAAGTAACCCGAGACGTTTCCAGTCTTCTGCTTCATCATCCTCTTCTCTTTAGCTCCTTTTGCCCCCATCATGCTTACTCAAATTATTCACCAAACTTAATCTTTTCAACACCAGCAGCAATCTGCATCAAAAACATGAGAGGAGGAATAATTAGTTTCTTGTTATTCATGAGTGGATGCAATTATCATTAACTATGATAAACATGTCTAGGACATATTCTCATTATCATCATTAGCTGAGTCTGGGAAACTGTAGATAATCATAGACTTAACTATATCTATCTCATAGCTGGCATTCTATAGGAAGCAAAACCAGGGTACTAGAGCAGAGATATTTGTCTGATCTATTGTAGATATATCTGCTAAACCAGAGCGAGGGTGCGAGAACGAGACAGCAAGAGCTCTCATGTGATTTGAAGTCATTAGTAGGATTCAGTAACAGAGGATAACATTAATAATACACAAAATATTTTCACAAATAAGCATTTTTGCTTTCACTAATGGTTTTCTGCCAGGATGCCAACCATTGTTGTAACTTGTTAAGGAATCAGGTCTCTCTTTTTTCAGGACCACCCTCATCTCCTCGAACCTTGGTCTTTAACATCAACGAGACAGCCCTCTTTCTGGAGTGGACTCCACCCAGTGACACAGGTGGTCGTAAGGATATAACCTATAATGTCTTATGTCATCGATGTGGAGCTGATGGGCAGGTCTGCGAGCCATGCAACAGCAACATGCGCTTCATACCAAGACCTGTAGGCCTCACGAGCCCCTCTGTGGTGGTCCAGGACTTTGTGGCACATGCCAACTACACATTCCAGATTGAAGCTCTGAATGGAGTGTCAGAGATGGGCAGACCCATTAGACAGCTGGCCAATATCACCGTCAGTACCGAGCAGGCTGGTAAGTAGTGACTGCTGTAGATAATAGAAATTGTAAAAAAAAAAAAAAAGAATATATATATATATATATATATATATATATATATATATATATATATATATATATATATATATACTGTGTTATGTTATGCTCTGCTCTTTTTTCGTGAGTGAACAAAGCACAAGTGGGCTTAGGTGGGAGTGTTTATGAAGTGGTGCAAATCATAATTTGCTATTTTCCTTAGAAATTGGTCATTGCTTTAAAACGTTTCAGAATAATGAACACAAAGTTTAAATTTTGTTCCAACATTTACAGTTTGAAGATTATTTGGTAATAAAGTTTTTATAAAAATATTGTTGAACATCATTTTATGAAACAAAATTTTATGAGAATTGTGTTAAACTAACTATAGGCCATGGTTTATTTTTTAATTATTATTATTATGCTTCTGTTCACAATTGTATTTATGATTTCATTTGTATTGGTGTTGTCATAGAGTTATTTATGTGCCACTGCAAAAGGGGACAGTTGAAGAGTGTAACATTTTTGGATTTCAAGTCATCATTTTTACTGTATAGCACTTTTCACAATAGATGTTGTTTTAAAGCAGCTGTACATTCAATGATGCAATATTTTAAATTATGCTATAATAAGAAATAAAGCCAATAAGGTATTAGTCATCATTGTGATATTTTATAAAAATGTGGTTGTTTATTGTGCCTTAGTAAGTAAAAATGCCAATGCACAAAATGCCAATATTAGTTATTTATGTGTAGAACAAGTCATGGTTTAAATTAGTTAAGTAAGTAAATGTTGGGGGCCAGTGTTTAAACAAAATTATTTTGTATGAACTATGAACTGTAAGATTAGTGACAAAGGTTTTGAAGTCATCCTGAATTTGCTGTGGAAATCCACTGAGATGCATTTTCCTTTGATATTTGGCTGATGAAGTTTTTTGTTGTCAGATAAATAGTTGTCTATGTATTCCATTTTATTAGTCTAGTTCATCTTTTGATCAAGATGATACAGGCATCAGTCAGTGAGAGGCATCACAGTCCATCTGAAAGCTTATGTCAGGTAATTTTGGTGAAGTCCAACCTGAATTCAAGGTTCACACTGTGGCACATGAAGAATCCCATGTGTTTGCATCAATTCATCCTCTGTGATGTCTTTCATAGTAGACTGAAGTGAAGTCTGACTGGCACAGGCTGTAGTTGGTCATCATCTCTCAGTGACACATAGCAGTGGGAGTCGGACATCAGGCAGGACCAAAGCTGGATCTGGCAGGCTATTGCAACCTCGGAATATACAGTACTGTGCAAAAGTCTTAGGCACAAAAGATGTTTTACCAAAGCATCTGTCTTATGATGGTTATTTATATCTTCAGCTTTAGTGTGTCAATAGGAAATATAAATGTTACACTCCCTAACATTCCTTTTGTAAATAGAATAGAATATATGAACAAGGAGCCCTGCAACAGATGGTGTGGCCCCCACAGAGCCCCCCACTGAACATTGAGTTGGTCTGGGATACACGAAGAGACAGAAGCAGTTGAGACACCCTAAATATATAAACTGTGGTGAATTATCCAAGAAGCTCGAAACATCCTATCTGCCAACAACCAAGAAAAACTGTGTCCAGGTGTACTTAAAATAATTGGTGCTGTTTTGAAGGCAAAGGTTTTCACACCAAATATTGATGTAGCTTGTTTTATGTTTGGACTTTGTATGATGTTAAGTGAAATGAAAAATATTAATGGCATTATTTTTGAAGACATCCTCACCATGCAAGTGCCTAAACTTTTGCACAGTACTTTACATCCCTAGGATGAAACAGGCAAACAAATATAATGTTATTAGCATTGATTCCATTCACTTCAACGCACAGTTAAGATAAGTGTTTCCGGTTCTGGAATAAAAGCAGCATAACTTTGAGTTGAGGGATTAATTAGGTGTATGTCTGGCTGAATAGATGAGTCTTTAGTCTTTAGATTTAAACTGAGAGATTGTGCTTGAGCCCTGAACACTGCTTGGAAGGCTTTTGTGGATTTTGATATTCTCTGTATTGTTATATGGATTTTTCATTCGAAATGAACGTGATGGATTATAGTGTGACATAAGGTCACTTTAGTACTGTGGATTTAAACCTTTGTAAACAATTAAAGCTTTGTATGCAATTAGCATATTTTTTAATTAATACAAAACTTAACAGGTAGCCAGTGTAACAACAATAAAATGGGAGTGACATGATGATATTTCTTGGTTCTAGTCAGAACTCTAGCTGCTGCATTTTGAACCCATTTTATTTTTTTAACCTGCTGGACATCCTCCAAGTAATGTAGTACAATAATCTAGTCTTGAGGTCATGAACACATGACTTAGTTTTTAATAATTAAATTATTCAGTTATAATGCATGATAAAAACTTCCTACTATTTAGTTTGTTAGATTTATACATGGATAATACATTACACATTATGGGAAACATATTTGTCAGGGTTATCATGTGCATATAGTTAATTTGTCCATAATTGTGGTATAATCCTACACATGGCTGTGCATTTGGATTGTAGTGAAGTAAGAAAAGTCCAAAGTCCATGTCAAATGTTCATGAATTAAGCTTCATGTGAGCTGGTAAGCCAGAAACATGTCTCATGATTAGTATAATAATTGTAGGTGTAGAGAGTTTGTTAAATTGAAGAACAATTGGTTGCCATGGGTTTCCTTGGCAATCATAAAAAGAGTGGTCCCTCAGCCAGTCATGTGATAAGTTAGTGTGGGGGTTTATCTGATTAACAACAAAGAGAAGAGGGGGTTTTGTTGTGCTTTTCACATATTCATCTCTGTTATTAAGTCAGTTAATATTTGCCAGATGTGAGAAACTTAGATGTGCTGGCACCAGTCAGAATTATTTATAGCTAAGGAGAATGTCAGTGTAGATTCTGTATATAAGTCATCCTGTGTAGAATTTTTCAATTTCTCTTAGTTCTTTTCTGTATTGAAATCCTACAGCAGCTTATTTTTAGAAGTTTTTGTTCCAATAATTAGTACCTCGATTTTCTCAGAATTCAGTTGAAGGAAATTTCTAGTTATCCAATCTTTGATATCATTTATACACTCTACTAATTTGGAAAATGTGGAAATTTCATTGGGTTTCAAAGAAGTAAAGATGGGTATTGTCTGTATAACAGTGAAAACTAATTCCATGGTTTCTGATAATGTCTCCCAGGGAAGGTATATATGAGGAGGAAGCACAGGCCCTAAAGCTGATCCCTGTGGCACTCAATACTTAACTTTACTTTGATGTACATTTCCTTGAATACACAGACAAAGGGGTAGTAGTCGCCTAAATAGGACCTTAACCAAGCTAATGCCTGTCCACAAATGGCAATATAATTATCAAGCCTATCCAAGAGAATGCGCGATCTATGGTGTCGAAGGCAGCACTAAGATCTAAAAAGAACTAGAAGAGAAATGCAGCTGCGATCAGATGATGAGAGCAATTAATTTGTAACTCTGAAAAGTGCAGTCCCTGTATTATGATTGTTCCTAAATCCTAAATAAAGCTATTCTTTCCCTGTAAAAATTAACATAATTGGGAGGACGCTACCTTTTCTAGTATTTTCAAAATTATAGATAGGTCTATAATTAGCCAATTGTCTAACAAACTGTGGTTTCTCGATAAG